>NW_027360177.1:32284-55778 GCF_012295235.1 Primulina huaijiensis
AATATTAAACTTCATATTATTATATTATCATACAATTTAATGTGTCAATATTAATATTAATAATAAATCAAATATATCACGATGTATTTATTTAATTAAAAGCACAAAAAATAGTTAAATAAATAAATTTTTAGTAGTTTTTTAAGAGATTTTTAGTATCTTTTTAACAATAATATAATACATATCCATAGTTGGATTAATATTTGAACCAAACTATCATTTTAAAAAAACGTTGAGTCATTTACGTTAGAATCAATTAATACTGGTATAGTATTTTAGAAAATATAGTCATATATACAAAATTAAGTAATAAATTCACTATTATTTATATATATTTCAAGTCCAACCACATATACTCACATTAAGTCCTACCACATATATTCAAATTAAATCTAATTCAACATGATTATGTAATATGTTCGCTATTATTTATATGGAAAACCAATATATATACACACACAAAACGCAAAGGTTAAAGATGACTCCAACCCACCATAGCCCTTACATAGATACTTCACCGCTTAACATTGATCAGAGCTCAAACACACCGTAGCCCAAACACATCGTTATGTATTGGGCTGCCTCATGAGCCAATCGATATGTCTTGTAAACTTCACGCTTTAGTTATTCATTTTTAGACGTGAAAGAGTGCGTAAGTGTGTTCGATGTAGCACATAGACAGGATTAAGTTTCAAAGCATAAATAGAGAAATGGTTACCTCGGAGGCCATTCATACTTGGGAAATCGTTTCTATCAGGTACCTATTAAAATTGAAACTTGAACTTGAATTAATCTCAAAAGCTAGTTCAAATGAGGATAGTCCAAGTGTATATATTATACACATCTAACAATAACACACATTATATTTTACATTTCAAGTAAATTATTTATTATATGATCCCTCATTTATTGAATAATTATTATTTTCTCTAGATTTCACATGCTTGTCTTAAAAAATTGCTGTAAAAAACTATTTCTAGAAAATCATTGACAAATATTAAACAGAAAAATAAATCAATCGAACAAATTATAGAAAGATAAATTTGATTTGTGATAAAATTTGGAGGAGAAATATAATTTAAACTAATACAAATGGATCAATGATACAGTGACATATGGATAACCATTGACCATCATGAATCGTATCCACAAATTATGTGTAGCTTCGCTTGAGATACCATATAAACACTAACAACTTGTTCACATCATGAGAAGTTTAGGAATGTTTTCTTTGTCGATATCTATGTTTGGTATGCAAGAACGTTTTCAAGTTCTGTACAATAATGACCGAACTGCATCTGCTACTCAAAACCATAATGTAGACAATATGGAAATCAAGTAAATTCTAAAAACTAGCTTCGCTAATGTTTATGACATAATTCTCTGTGCACTTAATCTCGACCATTTGACAATGTTATCAGATTTTCACTTCTCCTAAGTGTTACTGATGCTTTTCTGTCCATACATCTCTTCGAATTCTGTTTCAGAATCCTCCTGGAAATCATATGGGAAATTTGTTTCCGCATGGGCATTGGGGTTGGGATCAATAGTTTCATCTAAGACATCATTCTCGCTATCCTAGATGCCGAGGTGAGTGTCATCTCCTTCCACCTGATTAAAAGGATTAAAGAGAAGGAAAAGGAATCAGAGAGTAGTTTTTTTAGAGCAAAAGTTTTTACATCTTTCGTAGTTTTGTAATGGAAATGATGTTAACCGCATACCTCACTGTCCTCATTTTCTGTAGAGTAAGCAGAGTCGAGTTTATTGTACAGTTCTTCGTCTCCCTTGTCTTTCACAGTGGCCATTTGTTCCTATAATTGCAAGATAATGATTCTATTAACGTTTCCCAAAGGAAAGGCATAAACGAGGTTAAAAAGGTTAAAAAAAATTAATACACTCGACAGTAGCATCAGCCGACAAAGAAAATAATAAGAAAAGATGTACCAGATCAACTGGTTTACTCGTGTTTGCACCGTCGATATATGGTTTGTGAGGGCCTGCAAATGAATAGTATAAGCTGAAGCGTAAGTTATCTTTTTCGAGCTGTACATAAAAAGTACAAAAGAGCAAAAGGTACCTGGTGCTTTTGGAGTTCAATTGACCTGCACCGCCAATCCTTGTGTTTTTTTTTTATTCGAAGAGCTTAATTCTTCAACCTCCCGGGCTCCGACTCAGGAAGTGTTAATTCTGCCAAGCTCCTGCTCTTCCAGCTATCCAGACTCGGTTTCTGATCATTCACTATATTTTTCTCCTATGGAAATCTTACCTCCCCATTACCACTTTTAACCATGTTTTTATCCCCAAAAGGATAATCTTTGGAAAGTCCACCTTTTGTATTCGTCATCAGCCCTTCCTCAACATAAAATTATAGACCCTTTCTCAATCACTCTCCTAACATTCTCATCATTCTCATAGACATCATCCATGCAACCAAATTTTTTCAACTTTCCAACAATCCTCTCCATAGTACTACCACCACTACTAAGTAGTACTAGTACTTTCTTTGGAATCCGAAATTTCTCCACTATTCTTATAATCCAAAACTGAATGAGGCCTTTTTTGCCAATTTGGCTTGTGGGTTTCATTCCATTTATCCAACCAAGAATTACTAGGCGAAACGTGTCTATCCATTACTGAGTGTGATATGCCATTCTTAATCTTCGGTAAAAGATTGGAACTTTTTGGTGGGTTTTCCGGTGAATTCGGGTCTGAGTTGAAGATATCATGGGTTGCACAAAAAGATTGTTTCTTGAATGGAATTGAGGAACTAGATCTGATGAACTGTAAGGTTGTACTGAAATCGAGTTTGCAGACTGAGTTCTGTAATGAATCCATATGAAAGGCTTTTCTAGGATAAATTTGATAGCTAGAGGTGATAGCCATATTCAAAATCCGCCCACACTGATATTATACAAGTAGTAATGCTTACACATGGAAATATGGAAAAGAAGTCCCCAGCTGCGAAGGCGAGAGAAGGATCAGGATATCTCTGTATATTGAAATTATTTAATTTAATTTAATCAATTAAAGTCTTAAACAATATGGAAAAAAAATTCATAAAAAATATTTTAGAATTAAATTTATACACTACTGTGAGAAACACATTCATTACATTCAATTTTATTTTTATAAAAAAATTTGAACGACATTCGATTTTGTTTTTCGATGAGATGGTGACCTTCAATCAATATTTTTACACACTTGTTATTTTTGTTAACAATCAAAATAAATTAGTGAAAATCAAATCACTTGCTTATTATTTGACATCATTTTATCACAAAATTATGTCAAAAGCATCATTAATTAATTTTACTTTCTATAAATATAGATTACATTATTAATAATATTCAAAGTTGTGACCCGAATATCTACCATAAGGCACACGTCTTACTAGTGAAATAGCTATTTCTTGAGCATTTCATGAAATATGAATCTTGAAATTTTGATTCTTCAGTATGAGCATCCAAAAATGGTATGAAAGACTTTTGTACAAGTTGTTCAAAAGTTGATGAATTACTATCGCTACAGCATCCTCGAATCAAGATCCGACAAGTCCTTTGGCGCGAGCATAAGCGACTATTAGCACGAAGATTGCCGCACAAGATGCCCCTGCGACGATAACAACCTGAAAGAACGAACCCAGATCGTTGAAGCCTCCAATAAGAAAATACCAAAAATGACAGTTTCTAACAAAATGTTAAATTCACGTACCCATTTGAACATAAAGCCGTGATCATCGTTCCATGTATAAGGTATGTTCATACCAAATATTCCGGCCACCAGTGAATAAATGGATACACATACAGTCCCAGAGCTGAGAAAGAGCTCCAACTGCAGCCATAAAAATAAATTTAAATTGGGAAGCACAAGATAATTACATAAAAGGTTGCTCGAGAGTCGAGATGGACCTGAATGAGCTGATTCCGGTGATTGTCAAGCTGGGATGAGAAGACATATATTTGAATTTAGATCGCTACGAAAACAAGATACATATGAAATACCAATTTTTGTTTTATATGTTACCTGAATATTGATGTAATCTTCTGTGTTATCAATATATTCACGCAGCTGCAAATATTATAGCAGGAAGGCATCAAAATAATGAGACAATATAATTGGACAGCATGATATTTAACACACACTATAATAGAGAAGGCGTATGCCACCAGTGATGCTATGCTTTTACCAAATACTAGATGTTCTCAGTTCCATTCAAAACAAAACTAAGCACATTAAATCTTTTTAACTCAAGATCGTAACCTTTAATGCCAATGCAATTCTATGCATTCATTTGAATGACATTGAATTCTGGACTTCGAAAATCCACATCTAACTTTTAAAAATTATTGTAATTGGCATACCGTGGTCAATTTGTTGAATGTTCCATCAATTTGCATGAAGTAAGCCTGAGATATAAGTGACAACTCTTCATTAAACTTCATAAAAATCAACCATAAAATGAGCAGAATTAATACTACCTCAAGCAACATCTCAAGCTCCTCAACATCATTTTCATCTCCTCGAATAGTTGCGATACTGGCCCTACCAGCTCGGGATATCTTGGAGCCTATGGTAGGTGATGCAAGGAACCAACTTGCAGCTCCCGAGCCACTCACAGGTGATGCACCAGCCAACTTTCTAGACAAGTAAAGATCTGCCATATCATCATCATCATCCAAAAGCTGTTCTAGCTCATCTCTCACCTACATGAAAGCTGCAAAATTAAAGTGGAACTAACGAACAATGTAAATGAACAATTCATATGAAACAATAAGTGATGGTAAAAAAAGCCTAACAAACATTGTATAGAGTTTCAAAGTATCCATATTTGGCGGCCTTTAAACTACCCAGTATGACAGGTGTCAAATTAATTGTTAGATTGCATCAAATACTCGCAAAACTTGGATGAACTATTCTAAGTAACATTAAGAACTTAATAATTCTGTTGGTACTTGGAACTCATGTAACATAGATCTATACAGAGGAAAATGAAGTACTAACCCATATCCTTGAGTGCCTGAATTTCGGCAACGATTAACTGGTTGCATTAGGTGCATTAAATAATCAAGATTTGGACGGAACCGACTTAAAAAATAATAAGGATTACATAATGAATTTGTTTAGCAGTCACAAAAAAATGGAGCCCCACCTTTTGTACACGAGCTGTCAACCTTGTCATTTGACTCTTTAACTTACGCACTCGATCTAAATTACGGCTACTAATCTGCAAACAAGTAGGGTAATGCATGAAATTAATAATACCAGAAGTTCATTACAACACAAAGAAAGACAGCGTAGAAAACAATTAATCCAGTTTCCCGGAATGCAAGTATGATTAACGCAAAGAAAGGGAAAATAGGAAAATATTATGTCGGGAGCAAAACAGATTTTGATTCCATCAGTCACCTAGAAAATGGAAAGCATTCATAAGTTCCTCCAACGCCAGATACATTATTTTCAAAGTAAGAAGTCGAATGATGATGTAAATGCAGAAGCTAAATAATTTGTTATAAGCCATATAATTAGACCCCTACCATTAACTGATTGGATTCTGATTAGATCAAAACAACAAGTTCATAACAAACCACAATAGATGTACCTTGGATGTGAGCATATCTAACGCCGGGTAAACAGCACTCTCCAATTCTATTGTACGGGCAGCCAGGAAACTGCAAATTGCTTCCAATGCAACCTCAAGAGCCCGAAACTCAAATGGAGAATCTGCGAGACGGAGACCAGAGTCATAAGTCAGCCATCACAAGTACAAAGAGTAGCGTACTTCTCCAAAAAAAAAGGGAAAAAATATATAAATATACCATCTTCTTCACCCATTTCAACATCATGATGCACAGTCAAATTGTTCTCATCTAAGTTACCATCTCGAATTGCATGTAATGATTTCAGTCGCCTTCGAAGATCCTCAACTATAGGAACAATGTTCTCATCCGATGGGTCGCGAAGCAACACCTGAACAATAGCAAACTCAACATCACCCTGCATCTATGTTGCATGAATACAGGTACATATATTATATCGAATACGATACGGATACGGCGATACGATAAATTTTGAAAAAAATATATAAATATTATACATATATATTCATATAAATTTAGTATAAAAATTAAAAATTGTAAAGATATATATTTATATAAATATACAATTATGTAAATATATACAATGTAAAATTTCAGATGAGTGATTTAAGAAGAAAAAGACGTATTCAGGAATATATCTCCGTCGTGTCCATAACGTATCCTAATCATGTTCATGACGTATCCAACTTGTCAAACCAACAAAACGTCAACGATATGAATTTTTCCATAAACGACGCGCGTATGGCGTGTCGTATCCATATCCGTCGTATCCATGTCCGATACTTCAGCAAAAAAATTTAAGAGTATCCGTGCTACATAGGTCTGCACCAAAAAGTAAACCTCGAACAACATACCCTCAAAAACTTTACCAAATATTTGTTAACAAGAGAGTCAGAGAACCACATCGTTTATTCATCTTGGGAATGTTATAATGACATCAGAGTCACAGTATATAAAGATTTGGACCACAAGAACAAAGACTCGAAGTCTTGCCAGTTCAATAGAAGTATTATTTATTGTTTAAACGTAACTTTAAAGTCAAAATCCAATTTCGCTTGGATATTGGAAGTCATAAGCTACCTCAGCATCAGCATATTTTACTATATCAACCAATATTCACAAAATAAACATCCAACAAAGATATATATAATCAGGCAAGGATTAATTTGTGAAAGAGTTCAGCCGTGACAGCAAATTGTGGCTGTGGCCAAGGGGACTACGCCATCAATTCATTTACACCAACTCCCGCAAGAAAATCCCACTCTTTGGAAACCTTGTTTAATTGAATAACGGAAAAGAAAGGACCAAGGGTAAAATATCATTTCAAAAGACTAATTAAACGCTCACCTCTTCTGCAGTGATGATGGCCTTGATATGCTGTATTCAAACAGAAAAGTAAACAAATAAGTACATACAAAGCTAACATCCAGAATAAATTTCGTGAATTCAACTATTTTCAAACAAACGCAGCATATGCCACAAACCATAAAAACAATTCTCTACAATATCGAAATTATGTTTAAAAACTCGAACTTGACCATACAGATACACAGCCAAAAATTACCTTTCCTCCAAATCAATAAATCCGAACTTAATGAACATGTTACAATCAGAGCAAAAGGCCTTCAATTATTTAATTCAAGCACCAAATAAAAGTTTTTTGTAAAATGAAATAAAACCTCGAGATTAAGAACAATGGCTCTCTCACGGCCGAGAATTGTGGAAGGATAAGACAAGAGAGGGTCGAGAATTCGGAGATCACGCGCGTGTATCTGCACGCGATGCATGATCGCGTACTTATCGACATCCAACACCCTTTCTCCACCCGTAGAATCCATTGAAATCCAGCTCCGTGCGCCGGCCCCTTTCTTCTTCAACCCGCCAACGGCATTCGAAGGCTCCACCGGTACAACGTGACCGAATTCCGGACCCACCATTGTTCTCAATAACCATTAGGGGAAAAAACAATTTCTTGGCTTTATCTTTGACAAATTAATGTGTACGCAGCTGCACTTCTTGTATGATTCGGGTATTTGCGAATTTCTTCCTCTTTTCAAGGGGAGAAGAAGCCTAGACAGAGATTGCGCACGCGTATGCGCAGATTACATGTGTATGTAATCTTTGTACCTGACCTGCTTTTGAAAGGAGAAGGAAAAGGAACCGAGTGGCGGAGTTCACGCCATTCAAGGAATAGTAGTAAGGGAAAACGAAATTGAAAATACTGAAATCTCATAAGACATCCATAAATAAATTGTCTTTAAAAAATAAATAAATCATCATATAAAGTCAACCGATTCTTTTTAACCTCCAACACAAAAATCTATTTTAATATAAATTTTGCACTAAAATAATATGATTTCTGCACCAAATACAACGTCCATCTCCAACTTATTTACTTCAAATCTTACACAAAAAAATATATTCTTAGAATATTCTTTTTTATTTTATTTATTTAATTATTTTAAATATATTATTGAATATATTATTATTTAAAAATATCTAATTATTAAAATAATATATTATTATTATATAAATAATATTTATAATTTTTAATATTAATATTTATAATTAAAAAAACAAAAAAAAATTAAAAAAAATAGAGAGCTCTGCACCAAATTTGGAGCAGAGGGGAAATGGAGCTGCTCCGTTGGAAGACAACTCTTGCACCAAAATGGCGTGCAAGGGTTGGAGATGTCCTAAAAAAAAAATTCACTTTTTAACACTAGGGACATAAACAAATTGAACAAAATCAAATATCAATAAAAATTTAATATTCAAATTAAATATATTTGAGTTCGAACTCGATTTAAAATTTGAAAATTGTAATTTTTTGTTGGGTTTCAGTTCGAAATCTTCGAACTTATTCAAACTATTGATCGAAAATATTAAGTCTAATTATCGGCTAGTAAATTATTGAAAAAAATAATTTTTACTTGAGTTTTGCTAAAAAAAATTGAAACATTTTCGAGATTGATTCGAGTTCGATAACTCCAAATACTAATAACAAATTTATCGAGTCGGCAACAAAAAAATTTACAAAATGAAAATCTCATCATAGAGTTGATAGAGAAAAAGAACTATTCAACAAAATTATATTTTCCATATAGATTATTATACATGATCATATTTTATATCAAAATTGTGTGCCATCATCACGCACGATCTTATAAATTTAGAGTATGTTTTTTGTGACTTGGTCTCACATATTTATATATGTCAGATGTGTTGATTCGATCCATAATTATCATAAAAAAATAATAATTTTAGCATCAAAAACAATATTTTTTTCTTCCGTTGTTTCGAGTAAGAAATATAATCGTTTAACAAAATTGATAATTTTCAAAAAAATATAATTAAAACAGAGGTGGCTCCAATTTGAAATCTTAAATGGATAGTCTTTAAGTAAATAGTAGAATTGGAGTGTGTCGTAGCTATATACAGATTAATCAGCGATAAAGAAATGCAATTATTCAAGTAAAGTTGAGATTAAAATATATAGCGTTGACGCAACCAAATAGGACAGCTTTGGCATTAGACAGTAGCGTGGTGGATTTGGTGAGTTTTATTAATCTTTTAGGCCCACGTCATGTTAGTTAATACTGTTTTACGAGGTGTTTTTATATTCATTTGACTTTTAGTTAGTGTATTTAGCAGTTCTCTGTCAATTGAAAAAAGATGATGTAAATTTCAAATAAGTAAATAAAAAATATTCTAGAAAATATCATAAAAGTTTTCAAACAACTCCCTTAGATTTGTTCAAACTTACCAACCAAGTGGCTAAGGAGATAATTATCATTGGTTCAAATATGTGCTGTACATGTTTGACTAAATATAAAAAAAAATTAAACAATGATAATCATTAATCGTGTTTAAAATAAGAGTTGTAAATATTGAAAATTAATATGTGATGATATATGTAATGATGTATTTATTTTTGGATTATTTTCAAAGAAATTCTATAAATAGGTCTCTCAATTTGTGAATAATAACACAATTGAGTGGAGAAAATTTTATAAAGTGTGTAGTTTAATATATTTTGTGAGTTTGAATCATTGATTAAACGTCTACAACTGATTGCTAGACCAATGATTATGAAAACAAAACTCCTGTTTCTATATGAGGACATGCAATTTTACATGATGATGCATTAATTCGCATCAGACCGAGTGCATATCATAAATACTCTCCATTACAGCTTGTCTTTGGTAAAGACCCATAAATTTCTCATCTGAGCATTTTTGGATGTATGATATATGTGTCTATTCCAACGCCTTAACGAACACAAATGAGACCTCAAAGAAAGATCGGATTTTATATCGGTTATGATAGCCCATCAATCATTCGATATCTTGAGCCTCAGACAGGCAACGTGTTTATAGCACGTTTTACTGATTGTCATTTTAATGAGGAAATTTTCCCGATGTTAGGGGGAGAAAAAAAACATATTAAAAAGTTACATCTGGATCCAAGAACTAAACAATGTGAAAAATATGTACAACAAATTGTGCACTTGCAAAGAATAGCAAATCAAATATCAGATGCATTTGTAGACACAAAAAGGATAACAAAATCATACATGCATGTTGTAAATGCCCCTGCTCGAATTGAAATTCCAAAGAAACGATGTCATAAAACGATTGAAGCGTGGAAGGTTAATCGGTTCCAAAAATAAAAATCCTCGAAAAATAAAATACATAGAGAAACATGATGATCACAAAATAGAAAATGATATTCCAACAGAAATACATAATGATGAAAATGTTCTGTTAGAACCACAAACTAATGAGAATCGTGAAATCTCTATCAATTATATTAATGCTAGAAAAATGTGGAACCAAAAGGATATAAAAGAAATTGATGAGATATTTTCTTACAATGTGGCATTTGACATCATAAATGACGATGAATATCATGAACCAAAATCTTTTGGTGATGTAAAATCGGCAGGACTGGATAAAATGGAAAGAAGCCATTCAGGTTGAAATGGATTCGCTAAATAAACGTAACATTTTTTACCTATAGTCTTTACACCTGAAGGTGTAAAACCTGTTGGGTACAAATAGGTTTTTATTTGAAAGCGAAATGAGAAAAATGAAATAGTAAGATATAAAGCTCGACTTGTTACATTCGGTCGGATTGATTTAACCCATATAATGATCTTTGCAATTTCACAAAATAACCTTCTTTGGAAAGATAATGAAGTTATTATTGGTCCAGAAATACCACATCTAAGTGCTATTGGTGTCCTTATGTATCTTGCAAATTGTACAAGACCTGATATATCTTTTGCTGTAAATTCATTGGCAAGATTTAATTCATATCCAATAAAGAGACACTGGAATAGAATTAAACATATATTCAGTTATTTACGATGAACGACAGACTTGAGATTTTCGTATTCAAAAGATACCAATCAAAGCATAATTGGTTATGCTGATGCTGGGTATTTATCTGATTCACACAAGGCACGTTCCCAAACCAGATTTATATTTACTCGTGGAGGCACTGCAATTTCTTGACGTTCACAGAAACAAACACTCTAACAACTTCATCAAATCACGCCGAGATTATTGCACTACATGAAGCAAGTCGTGAACATGTGTTACTCAAATGAAAGAATGATACATAAAAGGCGACATAACTATACATATTCTCCATAAGTTCTTCGCATTCACCCAAGAGCTTGAGAAGAATAAAGATATTGATATTCGTTAATTCAATCAAGTGAAAACTCGTCAGATCTCTTCATAAAGGCACTTCGAAAGCATGTATATAACATTGTGATACGCAATCTACGAAATTTGTGTAGAATCGTTCATGTTAACATGAGGGAGACTGGGGGAGTTTACGTGACTGCACTCTATTTCCCTTACTATAGTTTTTATCCCAATGTGTTTTTCCTAGTAAGGTTTTTAACGAGAGAGTATAAAAACACGTAACGAAGACAATCATTGTATCATGATCATCATCACAAGGGGGAGTGTTGAAAATAAGAGTTGAAATTATTAAATGTTGAAAATAAGAGTTCTAAATATTGAAAATTAGTGTGTGATGATGTATGTAATGATGTATTTATTTTTGGATTATTTCCAAAAAAATTCTATAAATAGGTCTCTCGATTTGTAAAGAATAACACAATTGAGTGTAGAAAATTTTATAAAGTGCGTAGTTTAATATATTTTGTGAGTTTGAGATTTTTACGTTTTACCGTAAATTTTTTACTTTTAACAAATAGTAGATTATTTTTAAAATTTTTACACAGACCTTTGTTGAGTATTGATTGGGTGGATTTGAATATGATTATTTGTTTTGTTTTTCGAAAAATTCATTCAAATTCATAATATTTGATTTAAAATAAATAAATAAATAAAAATCGATCGGGTCAATATAATAAAATTATTTTTCTATTTAGTCAACCAGATCCCACCATCTTCAGATGCAGTGGCACAACTCGATTCTCATAATTTTTGATCAACTAAGTTTTATGAATAAATCTATGGAGCCCAAATTCGAGCTTTAAGTCGAGTTAAATTTGATCCAAAATTCGTGACAAACATCAAATCATTCAATCAAATTTATATTTAAAGAAGATAATAAAATTGAACCTCGCAGTCTATATATCGCCTCACCTTGGCTCAAAGTTTCCATACATTTCCTCCTCCTCCACTGACCACTACAAGAGACAAGATACCATGTTTTGAAAATCGAGCCAATAATGACAATTTTTTTTAAAAGTTAAAATTTTCAATTTTTCATTCCCAACTAAATAATTTTTTTAATCTATGATTAAAATTTATAGTTCAATTATTATGTTAACCCTTGAGACGACAACAAGACATGTCTAAGACGAAGTTAGTCAAACTCGAGATTCACCCTATGAAGAAAAAATTGGACCAAGACAAGTGTGTGAGAGAGTGAGAGATGTTAATATTATGAATTAGAACTAAATAAAGACAAGGGTATTAATAATGTAGTATTTTCAAATGTTTTAAAAAATTATTACGAAACATTTTTGTGAATTAAGATTAGAGAAAATAATATTATTTATTCAATATAGAGACAAGGGTATTAATTATTCAATATAATATAAAAATATAAATAGTTTATTATTAATTTATATCGAGGCGGGTTTAGTATTTGCAAATATTTAAAAAATTATTATGAACTTTTCTTTTATGCAAAACTTAATAAAAAAAAAATCAATAATAACTTTTTTAAAATATTTGCTATATCTACCTAAAACTCGTTACCTGCCCAAACCCGCTTTTAGACCTGTTTAATTGGTCTCAACCTTCCCTGCAACCGGTTTGACCGGCTTTGGATTTGCATTTAATCGACCTACTATTATCCTTAATCTATGAATCTATACAATGATAAAAATAATTTTCTTTGGATAACGTTCCGTATGATTTTATAACCATTATCAATAGATTATACGGAAAAACAAAAGAAGTCATCTACGGTCGTTATTTGATATTTTTGACGCTTTCCTAATTTATTGTTTAATCATAAATTAACACAAGTACATTTTCAGATTATTGCTAAAGTTAACACACAAATTTAGAATCATCTGCAAATAACGTTGACATGATGGGAAATTTGATGTTATCATGAACGGATCCCAACTTAGTTAATAACTGTGAAAAACAAATTAATCGTGGGCGGATCCACCATAGGGTCGAGGAGGGCAAACCCTCCAATTTTTTTTCACTTTATATTAATTTTTTATCAACTGAACGATCTCTTACATAATTGAAAAGTACATGTATCTTAGTGAAGGCTATACTATATGTATTTATGACTCGGATTTGAATCTCTTATATTCCAATTTTTTTCCCCTTCTATGAACCTTTTCTCTTTTAATCTTTTGTACATCTTTTGCAAGCGATTGTCTCAAAACCGAAATCTGAAAAGTGGTTTTATAGGCATCTTTTACTCGTAAAAAATCAAACAGTTAAGGTTATGTCTCTCGTTTACGTGTGAGGAATATTTGTTACGATATATCGATTGATAAAATACTGAAAACTTTCGTAAGAAACCAGTGAATGATATGACTAAGAAAATACAGTAGACCAAAGCATAAAACGAAGCAAACCGAGACTTGTACAAGTACATTGTCCTTAAAACATATTCGTCCCCTCCTATATGTGCTTCGAAGATTGAGTTGGACGTCTGTTTACCTGAGTAGTTGAGCAGCAGTCGAACGAAAAAGGATAGTGTGCTATGTGTTCCATATGGACAGTCACCTGATTGGCAATTCGAAAGGCCAAAGGTAGGTTAGCTAGAGCACCAAAAGTAAGGCCAGTTGGAGAGTCAGGCAAATGGAAGGTCATCAAAAACTAAATTTTCGAAAATAAAAATAGCAAAAACCAGGTGAAACTTGGTGGGAAATTTTGCCTTGATGGGTTCGGTCCGACATTCGACGCACCAAGGTCGCGCTCGTATATTTGCACACAAGTCAAGCCTCTTTTTCCAGTGCAAATCGAGCCCAAGATTTGCACCCCCTACCCTGCACCGACTTGCGCGAGAAAGAGTCTCTTGACCAATCTTTCTTATACCTTCACAAAGTGTAACTCAATATAAGCTCACCAATGCTATGATTATTTTATTATATGCGAAATTTCTCACTTACCATCTACTTATCAAGGTCTTGCTTATCCAATATTTCATTCAAAATGAACAAGTCCAATAGGCCAAAGGCTCTAAGTCCAACAATATTAAAATTTAATCTAGTTTTGTCACGCGTTTAAGACTTGTGAAAATAGAAAACCCTTGAATAATTTCATATTCCACTCATGCGTAATTGTTTTATAAACTAATGGAGGCCCAGCTAGAACACATTCCATTCCCACGTTATTTTTACAAAAGATCACATGCCAGTATCTATCGTGAAAAGCAAAGGCCCAGACTATTGTTAAAAGATTTCGTGCCCAAGTCCAAATCCACGAAAAACGAATTGGAATTAAAGATCGAACTCTTGGGGCACTCAACGAATGCAAACTAGTGTAACTTTTACATGGGGATTCTTTGTTCACTTATTGTTTTAATTTTAGGTGTAAAATTAGTTTAGAGTGTTATTTGACGTTATATTTTTCACTGGATTTTTAAATCCATTTTTGTCATCTTTTGAAAGCAGATGAAATTGTAAATTTACAGATGGATAGGACGGGGTGCAATCCAGTAAAATTTAATCATGCCCGAGCATAATGATCAATTGAAACTACACCCAAAGCTAGCTGCAAACTGCACACACATATATAGCAAGGTTGATCCGCTTTTATCTTATTTTACCAAATTTTCATAATTAGTCTTATCGATAAAAATAAAACTGAAAGTAAAATAAAAGACATAGTACAATTTTAATTTGTACAAAAGATTTACATCTACAGCATTACTCCCAAACATCAAGTAAATCCACTAAACTTCAAAAAATATGATCAAACAATTAAAAGACTCACTCTTTTCTTATAACGTCTTTATGATAAACAAGCCCAATAGTCTCCAATTTGCACTACTCGTCTTCAAATTCCATCAATTCGAACTTCCTGCGAAACTGCGGTTCACTCCTGAGAACTTCACATTCCTCTCTCAAGAAATGAATCACGAGAGTTTGAATGTGTGTGTAACACCAAAAATTAAAAATATCGAAATCAGAAATAAATGGCACTGAGAGTAGCTTGTCTCACGGCTTGTTTAGACTCATAATGAAAAATCTCGTTTTTGCTCCTTAATTTTTCTTACAACCAATCTTACAACTTCACAAAATAATATATATTTTATTCTATGCAAGAAATATGGCGATCTCCCGAGAGTTTTCTAATTTCCAAAGAAAGTCTAAATAAATGCATTTCATAAAAAAAAAAAAAAAAAAAAAAAAAAAAAAAAAANAAAATTTAACAATAAAAGCACATGGCCTCTCTCACCCACATACGACCAAGCTCAACAATTTTTAAAACGAATAAGAACTCCAATATAATAGCACTCCATCATATCTAAAATAAACATTATCTTTTAAAATCTTAGATCAAATCTTTAAGATAAAATAAGTCTTTCCTAACTCATATTTTTCCATATATTCGAGACAATATCTTTCAACATCTTCATCATATCTTCAACAAATCGCAAAAATATTCAAACAAATATCATTTTCAATTATCTTCATATCTTCAATATCTCAAACCAATATTTTTAAATTTTCTAGACAATAAATCACACAAATTAAGCCAAAAAAAATATCATCTAACAATACATATCTTCATCTTTTGGTCTTTGAGACAAAAAATTGAAACCCCATTAACCTCAATTATTTTCTAGCCTCGTAAAATTATAGGTAAATATATATACTAAAAGTTCTAAACAAATTTCCTCGACATATCAATTAGTTGTCCAACGAAAGTTACTCTCTACTAAAAAGTAACTATGGGATAAGATTGATACACACGACTATCTATAAATATCATTTTATAATTGGTTTTTTTTAACGTCGTATATTTCTAAAAATCAAATTATAAATAAATTTTATTTTAAATGTCAATAATTCATTCATTATACTACAATGTAAAAAAGTATTGAACTTACTTCAAAAATAAATACATTCAGACAGGTCGCACAGTAAAATTTAAGCATTGACCATGCATGTGCTTCCAACGACCAATCCGACCAATCAAATTTGACTAACACATTAGAGCCATATATAATAATTAAATAGTTTCTCAGTCATTCAGTAATTAAATTGCAATTAAGTTACAAAAAATGGCAGAAATGGTCCCATTTAACACCCACATGGGCCTGTTCCCTCTGGTAGCCTAGTTGGGGGACTAAAATATTCGAAAAATAGTAAGTTCCGATATTTAAAAATAGTAAAGAGATACGAAGAATCTGCAGAAATAAATAAATACTAAGATTAATGCAGATAAAAAAACAAGACAGACACAAGAATGACAACCAGGGTAGGTTTATTAATCAACATTTAGGACAGTAATTAAATAACTTAATCTTAGGATAATTAATAATATCTTGTAATACAATGTATGTCTAATTAATGATCATTGATCAGCACGAACCATGACAAAATATAATTAATGAATAAATAATCAAGGAATCTGCTACTAATTAATTAGAGTAATTATTTATAAAATAATAACAAGCCAAACAGCATACAATAAGTGCAGTATATTATTGTGCAAAACAAATATTTAGACACCTCTGTTATGTCTTTACGACAATAAAATACAGATACGTGACGAAATTCAAAGAACAAATTCAAAATGAAAACCGAATTAATAAGCTTACTAGCAGCACATAGAAAACAACTTCATATACCAAACCATTTTTCACAAGAGGAACGTCATTCATTAACACCTGTTCTTGCTTTTCTCCATGGCTCTTGGTGCTGAAATTGATGCCAAACAAAAATTATTTTATTTTTTAAATAAAAGCGAAACTATTTAAAACAATATTTAGATAAAAGATGATATTCATGTGGAGTAAATTTGTACTAAAAATATAAAATTGTTGGGAGGAAAAACCAACATCATTAATTAAAAAAATAAGAATTTAGATTATTGATAAAGAATTTAATTAATTAAACCTGTTTATCACTCCCATGCAGTCGTGTGTGCGTGTGTGTTTTTTTTTTGGGTTAAAAAAAAAGGAGAGGTAGACATATAATATGTACCGAGGCCAATTGCTTCTGATCCTTTCATGATACGGAGGCGCTTGCATGAATCGACAAACATCCTGCACGTAATTAATAAAAATCACAAAATTAAGCATTAATTATTAATAGTTACTAATTAATCACTGAGTTAACGCCTATAAATATTTTAAAATTAATTTGATAATGATTGGTGAATTGGAAATTTCCATTGTGATTGTGAGAATTAAGTAAATTATTATAAACTTTAGTTAGCGTAATTATGTCTATACAATTAATTAGTTATATATAGTTATTTGATGGATGGTGTATGAAAGGAGAATATTGAGAATAAAAAATTTCTAAATTTATATATAATTTTCTAAAAATATAAATTTATTTTATCTTTCAAAATCATCACCCGTCAACATACTAATTAGTTCGGTTCTTGAGATGCATGACATATGAAATAAAAATTTATAGTTGATAATTAATCGAGGGTACGTAATTAATATATATAAAAAAATAAAGCGAGTAATTAATATGATAAATACTTACGCCCATGGTACATCCCCCACGACCATCCAATCGCCATCCTTATCTTCATAGGTGGGAACATATTCAGAACTATTCAGCAAATCCATCAATTTCCTCTCATTCATAAAATCTATCATTCCTTGGGTCCCATAATTGCCTGTATAATTACATACATAACCACACAATACATTAATTATCGGTTCCAGATTATTTGATTAATATCAGCGTGATAAAGATGTACAATGCTTATAATTAGTTATTAATCTGAAGATTATTGGGAACAAACAGTTCTTGTACATGGTACTGAGAAAAAATATCGAATTTTCGGTATATCGAGATTACAACAATGAAAAATACCGAAATTTGAAAAATATCGAAATTTTCGATATGATATAATATCGATACTGAAATCTTTGGTATGATAACAATATGAAATTTGACTTTTTTTTGTATATATCGAAATAATCTATATAAATTAAAAAATTATATGCTTTTTTTTAAATTGATAAAGTTAAAACTTTTAAAAAATAAAAAAATATTTTTTTGGTATAAAAATGTATATAACGATACTGTATCGAAATCTCGATATGTCATAATATTTCAATACATGTCGAAATTTTTGGTACTATATCAATATAAATATTCTTAAGACTGTAATTTTCGGTACGTTATGTGTTTTTTTGTATGTTACGGTACGTACCACCCCAACTTGTATTTGTAGATAAAAAAAAGTTAAATTTCATCTAGCATGAACAAATCTATAAATTTTCATTAACCAGAGCAAACTTTTTGACTTAAAAAATTAAACCATACTCAAAAAATTCAAATCAAATTTTACAAACTGTGAAACTTCATAGACAGGCCAAATCCGAAAAAATTTACTTCAAATATATGGTTATTCTAAAGTACGACTTGATATCACGACAGGATCATTTGTAAGTATTGATTATTCCAGCTAAATCTTCCAACTGCGCACTAAATTTATAAATCACCTCGAGGATTTATGTTTTGCTTTTGATTTAAGTATATTTTCGGGTATTGCATGTGAATTTTTTGCTATTATTTTAAAAAAATAATTCTGGTTATGAAATTTCATGCAACATAGATAATAATTGGGCTGGCACACACACACACATATATATACAACTTACCCATGGTGAAAGAGCTAAACATTTTGGCCAAGGCATCGGAGAGTTGTTGATAGCTGCTGTACATTTTCAAGTCCACTTTGCGGAGATATGGCGCGCCATCCATCGACACCTTCACGAAGGTGGCGCCGCCGCTGGCTCCGCTCTTCTCACCTGATTCTTCATTGTTGCTCTTCTGATGTGCCATTATGTTCTTGCGGAAAGACCGAACTGGTGGCCATCCCACCACTTGTGCCCTAATAAATTTTCGTTTTTAAAAAAACATAATCCGAAGATTCATTAAAAGTAATATATAGTGCTTTGGATTGCATGGGTTTTGAAGATCAAATGAAACCAATAACTTTTAATTTAGTCGGAGAGTCGTACAAAATTTTGATCAAAATAAATAAAAAGTCAGAGAATTATTCTAGCTAGAGAATATTATCTTTCCTATTATCCATGCAAAAATTAGTTCAAATTCAGAAGACAGTACACAAAATAATTTGTCGTAGAAAAGATCAGGATGATATATACCTACTCGAATTAATACTCTCGTTTCGTTTTATATCTATCATTAATCCAAAGGAAATTAAGTAACTTTACGTTGTGTGTGCACGTCCAACTCACATGCTTGCACGTGTAATTTTCCATAAAATGTGAAGCAAAAGGCATGCTGATTAAAGATTACATACCTTAACAATAATTTAATTGAAAAAAATTTAAAATATGTGTTACGTTTTTGAGAAAAGAGAAAATGAAAAAAAGTTTGGCAGACAAAATACGTTAAGTTTCTGCTTTCGTATCATTTACAGAGGTGAATAAAAACTAACTTAGCTGGTGGCTTGACCGGATCTTTGGGAGAAGCCGCAGCCTTCTCCGTTGCAGAACTTTTCACGGCGTCCTCTAGATCTGAAGCAGCTGATTCATTAGACTGAAGTTTGAGTTTCAGATCAACAGTTTCGGAAAACCCTCTCTTCCCAGTTAACTTGATGAGATCAGCTTCACCTCCGCCTGCGCCGCCGCCGGGAAGTCCTAGACATAACTCAGTTTCCTTGAGATTCAGGCCATGCTCCTGACTGAGCAAAGCCGACGACAGTTTCCGGCCAACTTGCATCAAAACTTGCGTCTTTTTCTCCGCCGAGGGCAACCTGTTTCGTTCTCTTTCTTTATTTCTTGTTATGATTTTGAGGTGAAGTGTGAGTTTTATGAGCGTTTTTGTTTCTGTATGCAATAATATTAATGTTAATATATGAGAGGAAGCAGTGTGTACGACTTTCATGTGCAAATATACCAATGCTTCCAATGAATTTCCATCTAATCGCGTGCTGACACGTGGAATTTGTATAATACATATATATAATATTATTATTTGTCTGGGATCATGAGCATGTTACTAAAATAATGAAAAATTTTATTTTGGAAAAAAGCCCAAAATAAAGAAACCTTTGCTTTTACGGGTTACTTTTTTGGATGCTTCAAAATGAATTAGTATTATTTATAAATTAATTTATTTTACTACATATTAAAATATCTTAATATATGATAAATTATTCAATTATTATAAAAAACATCTCAATTTTAGATTTTGTTGATAAATAAAATAAAAAAATTCAACATAATATGGGCTTAAATATATGAACCTTATTAATCAATCCTTAACCCTTAATAAAAACTAGATCAAGTGGGTGGTTTAAAATTAAATTAAGCTGAAATAATGGGAATGAGTGGAATGGCATGATTAAGGGAACTGACTATGGTGTGGCCCAGAAGAAAGAACCACGATCATTAACTTTCACCTCCATCAATTGCCAAATTTAGTATCATATTCTAAATTTCAGGGAAATTTTTTGTACAAACCCAAAATATAAATTTTCATATCCAAAAAAAGTTCTTTATGCAATGTTTATTTATTTTAAAATAATTTTTTTTTTTTTTAGTTTCGTGAGGATACAAACAATTGTACCCAAATGATTTTATAATCGGGAGAATAGTCAAATTCTTCCGGAGTGAGTTAGCTTATTTTAGGTTTCGATCATCTAAGTTGAACAATATATTTCCGATTTTTTGGGGTTTTTAGTCTGAAGTGTTAACATGACATTAAAAATTACTGACATGTCATTAATGTGTTGCGTTTCCGATGAAAGACTCAACTTTAAAGAGTTGTATAACGCAAACCTAAAATATGATAATCTATAAGACTAATTTATTGTTTCTCATTTATAATTCTTTTTTAAAAGAAATACATTTTTCATTTTAATTTCACAATTTTTTATTCTCAATACATTTTATATTCAACTGTTCATCAATTCAACTATAATTCTATCATCATATTATATTATAAACATTTTTATTATATTTTAACATTTTAAAATATCGTACATAATTTTTAATTAAATTAAAATATTTAAGAACTTTACGACAGTAAACCAGTAAGCTAGTACACATGCGTACCATAAAATATATCTATATATTCCACATTCTGACTTTCTAAAACATAGCTAAACAGACTTTATTTTTCTCTTATCCATTCTACATTTTTAATAATAAAAATAAAACAAAAGTCCAAAAGTTAATATATATGTCGATATTTTTTTCTAAAAATAAAAAAAAACTAAATAAGTTCTTTTTTTAAGGGAAACTAAATAAGTTTTTCTAGAAAAGAATCGACTGATAAACATAAATGGATTAATGTGTTTTATAGCTAAATTATATATAATAATTGAAAAATAAATTTTTTTTTTTATATCTGAAATGGTAACTATATTGGGCACAGTATGGGGCCCAACCTAATTAGTTCACTATATAAAAATAGTACAATCAGAGGTTTAATCTTTTTTTAATTAAATATATATAATTTAAATTATTTTTCAATCATGCAACCACATGGCCTTGAAAACAAAGCTACGTCCCAAAAATATCCCCTATTAGTTAACAGTAAAATTTGGTAAGGCATTTGATTATTCGAGTAACGTCGATTGCGAATTAGTCTTCCATTATTTTGGGCAAAGTTTAACTCGTTGTTGGACTGATTCAAGTCTCCTATTGACAAGGAAAGCGATCAAGTTTCAAAAAAAATAATATAAATTGAATTAATAAATAATATAATGTCCTAATTTTATATGTTTATATAAACTTAAATATTGTACAATTAAATATTTTTGGCTATTGCGTTGGAGATGTAACGAGTAATTTTTATAATTATATGCTGTTTTAACATAATTAAAGATTGTAAATTCAGACGTTATCACTAGCTACCTCTATGTTTTTTGGTATTATACTAGAATAAGATATCATTTTTTAAAAATAAAAATAAAAATTTTGAATGTTGCGTATTTGACTAAATGACGCAGCTGCCTTTCTGATATTTAATGAGACCGAATTTTTGTCCCTTAATTCGGGTTTTTTTTTTTTTAACAGCAAAATTTGTAATTTTATTGAGATAGATCAATTGTTACAAGATTTACTAATCACGAAAAAAACTCACCATTTATCCATACAAAAAATGAATGATAGTAAGAAAAAAAAGGAGCAACGTTACGGGCTATTCTTGATCAGCAACTTCCTCAACGACCCACTAGGAATAAAAGTATTAATACTAAAATAAAAATAAAAATAAAAATTTCCACTCATTTTGCGGCCAACAAAACTAGCTAGGGGAACGTAAAATCCTATAATGACAAAACGCATTAAATTTAATTATTTTATTCAGATTTTTTTTTTATCAATTAGCTTATAAATCCACGCCCACAAAATGAAAATGACAAGTTATGCATGTGTATAGTGGGAAAATTACAAATTTTTTATGTTTTTGTATTTTATTTCATCATGTTTTCGGTCCATTTGCCATTTTAGTATACCATTTTCATCCCCCAATTTTAGTTCTTTTAGTTGCAATACATATACGTTACACGCGACATAACACAAAAAAATGATGACGGTCAAAATATTGACATGGTCGATGTATGTCACCACTCCGGCAAAAAAAGATCAAAACCAAGAAAAAAAATGTAAATTAGTAGAATATATCGTAAATTAAACGATAACATGACTAAAAAAAAATGTAAAAATAACTCTTTTTTGTCTAGCTATGTTAATATTCTCTCTATTTCTAAGTATCATTTTTTTATGCGTGAACTGTCTTTAATCGACAGGTTTTATCTATATATCATTCCATTCTTTTAAGAAAGTTAAGATATTAAAATTTCTTACATAAAAATGCACTTTAACCGTCAGTTAGCTGCCATTATATAGACTGTGGCCTAGTTAATGAGTCGAAAAAACTAACTTTAAAAATCATTAACCCAAACAGTACAAAACTGTTGTCTAATTGTTCAATAGGACACATTTTACATTGAAAATCTTTGCTTGTATTTTGGACTGAGGATCCATACAGACAAAATGATTGTCTTTTCAAATTCAACTTTGAAATACATCCTTATCAAACCAAATTTGATCGGTTCGTCCCTCCAAACACAGTCTTACAATTCCTATCTCACATGTTTGTGTAATTTCTAAATCTACAAATTTGAAAGCTCTTTTCTATTGTTTCTTCTATTGTTTTTTTTTTTTTTTTTTTTTTTTTTTTTTTTTTTTTTTTT
>NW_027360177.1:56262-87656 GCF_012295235.1 Primulina huaijiensis
GAGACAGGTCACATCTTTATGAGAAGAAAACATCCTCAACCCTAGCTGTACCCTGGCACCATCACCATCTCCTCCCAATATTTAATGTCTAGATCTCTACTAAATCTACTAATTTAAATCCTTCCAAACAAAATTACCAGCTTAATTGCTCAATAATTGTAAAATGTTTATTTTTTTAATTAAATCAATAATCATTTAGGACCTTAACCTAAAACTTTAGGGTCGGCATGCTTAACAATTCCTGGTGGACCGATCGGCTTCGAACCGGTTCTGGTTCAAAGGGTAGAATCAATCCGAACCGCGGACTGGTTCTATAATTTTTAGACCGGTTCCCGTCCGGGGTCGACCATTTCCGGGTTCCAGGTCCGAATTTTATTATTTTAATATTAATATAAAATTACTTTAATTAATGGACATTTTTTATTTAATATTTTGAGTAAAAACAATACTGATTAATCATAAAATAAAAATAAAATAACTTAAACATTGATTTTTACAATTAAACATCTAACTTTCATCACGATTTATTAAAATATATTTTGAATACTCCAGATTTTCATCGAATCGTGAGCTTTGAAATTCGTCATTCCCACAAGCGGTCATATTCTTTTTTTGGCTGCAAGCCAATCTTGTAGGCATGTTAATATGCTAAATGTTTCTCGCTTTAAATTTGTTCTCTTTCACCAATGAATCTCACATAATGAAAATGTTGATTTAAAAGCAACATTTGGACTTTGAATGGCTATAATATCTCTTGCAATTGTCGATAGCATTATATAAAGTTGATAATTTAATTTCCACCGATCAAGAACAACAGTTTGACATATACATCTAACATGAATCAAATTACCATCTAAAATCGATTTTAATGAATATTTAAGACATTTAATCGCAAGGATATTGACACTCGTATTATCTAATGTGATCTACATTATTTTTATTTTGTATGTCATAAATCTTAACAATATTTAAAATATTTTTAGCTATAATGTATGCATTATGTGACGATTCTAAAATGATATACAACTATTTTTTTTTTGCATAGTCAAAGTTTTATCAATCCAATGACATGTCACGACAATATAAAATTCATATTTTAAATTGATCCTAACATCAATTATCAAACTAACTCTACAAGAATTATTCGAAAGAAGCGATTTTAGTGTTTCCTTATATTCTTTATACATATCAAAGCAATATTTTTTAAGTGTGTGCCTAGAAATATTGTGAAAACCATGTTGAATAGCACTAATAAATTCAACAAAATATTCTTGCTCAACTATTATAAAAGGTTGACAACATTTCGTAACAAATATTATGATGACTTTTGGAGAAATTTCTTTTTTAATTGTGAAATCTTTACAAAAAGAAGGATTAATTTGTTGTTGAGTTGGTTCCCTACCAAATGGTTGTAGCATATCAGTGTCAAGTTTATATACATTGACAAATGTTTTTTCAAAACACTGGTACCACTGCCCGTTTTGTAAGAATATTTGGTTTTGCAAATTTTACATACAACAAAAAGTTGTTTGTACCTTGTTGTTCAATATCGAAAGGATCTCAAACTTTTCTTCGTTTTTCTCGGGCTGTCGTCGTGCTCGTTGCCATCGTATTGCTTGCTCGGATGGACGATGACATCCCTACATTTTTGTTGAGGATTTTCATGGTGGTCAGGTTCGAATTCATCAAAGTCCGTGATGTAGCCAAAATGTTCATCAAAGTCGGTGATGTATTCACCTCTACCACCACGGTTTGAAGATGACGTTATTGAAATTCGAATTATTTATATAAGTAAATTGAGAAATATTAAGTAAATAATAATAAAGAGAATATTGAATATAGATAACATTATAACAAAATTTATTAAATATAAGCTGAGAAATGACAGCAAAAAGAGAAAAGTGATTGTAGATAATTATATAGTTGAGACAAAATTGATGTGTGAAAATGTTAGAAAAATAATCTTGTATTTATAGTTGATTTGTGGGGTAAATATGTTTGCAATTTGACCTTCAAATTGGAAGCCAAATTTAAACGGCCATTGAATAAACAACAAATGGCCGTTGGCCCAAGGTCTTTATTTTTTAAAAAAAAATCTATTTTATTTTTTAAATTTTCGGTTCCGGTCTGGTTCTGGACTGGATCTGGTAATGGGCAGGATGCGGTTCTAGAACCGAAACAGGTTATTTCCTGAACTGGTTCAATCAATTGGAAAATAGATCAGAGACAGTTCCGAATCCGATTCATCCATACCAGACTCGGTTATGCCTAATCTAGGGTGAAGAGTTTTATTTCATTGGGTTTAGAAGTTTGGATTTGAAATAATCTAATGATTAAGAATTTGAAAACTTTGTGTATATTATGAATACTTTTTTTTTTTTGATATCCTAATCTAAGGGACGGGAAAACTCGAACTTGAGTCAATACATGGGGAATTCCGGTGAATGTATATTATGAATACTTACTTACAAATAAGAAGATAAAATTGTAACTTTTGCAGAATTATGCAAATTTTGAAAGATTATTTAAAATTAAAAAAGATTTTTAATGAGAATGATTAGTAAATAAAGGTCATAAAAATCCGCGGCCACCCCAATAATTAGTGAATAATTTGAGATAACTATATGTACTTCAAAAATTTATTTATATATGTGAAAAAATACTCCATATTATGAACAAATTCTCTGAAACTTGGAGTCGAAGACTCAAAATCACACTAGAAAACAAAGCACTGTGTTTTGCTTTGCAAAATCTACAAACCAAAGAGAAAGTGACTCACCCCTTGAGATCACATTTGGAGTTTTGTTTCTTTCACGGTGAACTAAATTGAGTTTATAAGATTTTATTTTTAAAAAAATACAAATTTGAGTTTAGAAGATATGACTCGGGTGGTCCAAAATGCCCCCACGAAAATAAATGTGTAATTAATACATAGCTAGCGAGATGGGAAATTATATTCTTGTTTATGTTTTTTTTTATATTAAAAGGTTAAATAAAAATCGTAAATTGCGCTAAAATTCTCTCAAATCTAAGTTAGCGGTTGGATTTGAGATGATGAATATCAAATGCATTAATTTCAAATTTTTTGACTAACTTGGGCGAATAAAATTCAACATTTGGATTGATAGATTTAAAATTCATGTATTTCAAATATGTTTTTGTTGTTTTAGAGAATTAATACCAAAAAATTCAAATTCATCTATTGCATGTTTATATAATATTTCATGATATTTATGATAGATTTTAAGTTTACTCAATAATTAAAGATTTGAAATTCATTATACTTTGTGTAACTAATGCGTAAATAAATAGGAATGACGATTTTCTCTGACCGACGGAGAATCAGATACCTGACCCGAATGAAAAGGAGGATATGGAGGAGATTTTTTACCCGCATTAAATAAATAAGTAATCAGATATAAAGATTTTTATGTATGGGGATGTAGACTTTAGGGTTTTGCTAGTAATTGTAGTTGATTCAAATATACCCAAGATATGTGTCATTTGAATTCTTAACTCAAATCAAATCATTAAATTCAAATCAAATTCATCAACCCAATCACAACTTATGTGTATATTACATGCCAGATATCACGCTTCTAAGTGTCAAGTCTAAACAAATATATATGAATGATACCACATGGATGGACCCACTAGCTCTGGTCCATCCTTAGTCCAAATGGAAGGCAGGTTCATGTATTTTTCTATAAATATCAGGTTTGAGTGTCTAATTCATTCATTCATTCAATATATATTATTTGCCAGCAGCACCCTTAACTGCTCTCCACTTATATCCCCATTCTCTGACTTGAGCGTCGGAGGGACTACGCTGGGACACCTTCCCAGCCCTTTCTAACGATCTTGTTCGTGATTTCAAGCTCAGGACAAATTCGAAGTCTGCGCCTGAACTAGTATCACTTGCTAAAATCGGGTCCTAAATTTTCAGTGAATATCAATGCGTATAATAGAATGCTAGAAATTATGTAAATAATAAGATGCAAGAACGACAATCTTATATATATATCCACTTTATGAAAATGATTTCATCAACGAAATTACTACAAAAATCCATCATAAACCACTTATAAATCATTTCAAAACCTTTCTCACAGCTTGATATATTGAATATGACCATTTATTGTAACAAATTGATCAACATATTTCTACTGAGTTCACTTCAGCAGGTGCGGTCCATGGAAGTCTTGCTTGGAGTTTTTTGATGAGTCCTCGGTTGACTAATTGGGTGACTAATATATAAGTTAGTTAAATTAGTTAATTAGTGGTTAGTCAATAACTGAATCAAGGGAAGGGCTGTATATAGATATAAATATATATAAGCGCAACGGGAAGAAAGAAGAGTTTTCACTTCTCGGTTGTAATCTTCTTTTCTTCCTCAACTGCGGTGTATCGCTCTCTTCTGAATTGAATAAAACACGTTGCTCTGAGTTCCCAAGTGGATGTAGGCGAAGAAAGCCGAACCACTATAATTCTTGTGTCTTGATATCTCGTTTCTGTTTTGTTTCATCTTCTGAGTGATAGTGTTGCGATTAACCTGAGATTGTGTGTGTATGTGCTTATGCTTACTGTGAGGCGTGTTCTTGATCATTCTTGGGAGAAAGAATAGCTGGGATTATTCACAACATTTATAACATCACACTCAAAAATGCAAAACTTGTATATTTTTCTAAATCAATGGTTAAAAATTAAAATCCCCCTATGTCTCATAATATTTTACATGCACGTTCGACTTCTAGGTGCATCGATAATTCTATATTAACTAAGAAATATTACAAACCTTAATATATAAACAATTTCGTCCTTAAATTCCACTAGTTTTCAGAGAAATTGTAAATCTATCCAAACCTACAAGATGCTCCATTCATACTCTTTGGTGGTCAACTATTGATTGCGATGCAATAATGCAAATGTATTGAAAAAGAAGTTAATTTGGTTTGACAATTTACATGGTGATTAGCATTTAATCTTAGTTGAATTAATTAAGCGTGGCTCAGAGATGCGATATATAACATGAGAATCTTGGGCACGATAATAATGATTCCAAATGTAGGTTGAAAATGAGACAATGGATCCCCATGATGGGATCTCATCATCCCATTAATGAATGCCTCACCCTTATCAATTTCGTCCCTTTAACCAATCCAACACGCATTTTTGTGCGTGCTACCATTATCACCAAACCAATTTCAAGTTACTAATACATACATGCGAGATTTAACAATGCTGCCCACTACCATTGCTCGCTCTTCCAAAAAAAAAAAAATAACAATAAAAATGATATGTATTATAAATAAATAAAGTTCCACAAGACTACAATAACTCAACGAAATCAATATTCGCATATACATGCATCACTCTCCGATGAAATCTCCTTATTGGTTGCAATGATTTCCTCGACCTAATAGAATAATCTAATCGTGAAATTCCGATTGTCGTATTATTTTAAAATATTAGAGTTGTATCGTTACTACTAGCTATAACTTTTGGTAAAAAGACAAACGCTCAGTTTTACGATTGGTATCAAAGTTAAAGTCATAAGTTCGATTCTCATTGGAAGAAGTGCACTTTTTTGGATGTTATTACCTGTTATAAGTTTTAGTACAATGACAAATGCTCGATCATACACTCTCAAACTATATCCGAACCAAAGTAACCCAAACTTCGTAAACTCATCCACAAGACTTGAGTCATTTAAACGAATGACAAGTTGTACTAATTAAAAATTGTGGTTTTGTTATGGAATTAACAACTTAAATTGTAACAACTATGGGTAGTAGACCGACTCAACATGATCATCATCACATACACATGCACAACTACTGTTCATGAACCGTAGGTTGGTCTAGCATGAGCCATAGCTCATGTCCATACACCGGTCACTCATATAATTTCATACCCATGGAAAGTATTTTCTTTCAACTCCCTCAGCACTCGAACTCAAGACCTCCAGACTTAAGTACATAGATTCTTAGAGTGTTGGTACCAAATGACCAGTAGAATATGGGTTGAGGCTCATGTTGAGTCAGCCTATAACTCATGATCGTTACATAAATAGAATACGGTAACTAATTAGGGACCGAAAATAAACATCGGCCGCTAGTAAATTCAGTCTTTAAACATTTCTTTTGTTAAAAAAATAAAATAAAATAATTTTTCGACTGAAAATCTATATCAAATGAAAAAAAATGGTTCGATTAAGGGATATAATAATGTGAAGATAAAAATTCAGGTCTGGTGCTCCAAAAAGATAAGGTGAATCGCATTCTTTCGGGTAGAATCTCCTTTACTATTTGCTTTTGGCCAGGTTTGATTCGTAGGATCTCTTCCTTGTCAATGAACGATCCATTCTTGATTTTGTGATTTAATTTTTTGGGAACTTGATGATCATGTTCGGTTATTGTGGTTTAATTATACAATGTTCCAGCTTCAAGTCTTAAGGTTAAGCTCCTCTATATTATATATTTATATATATATATACCGTTGATTGATTGTCGTCATACTGTTAATTAGAGGCAATAACAATTAACTAGTTTAGAGGTCTAATGCTTAATCTTTATTATATTATTATTAAATAACATAGCATATTATAATATAATGCAAAATAATTTTAGATGTTGCACATGAAAAATATAACTGGTTGAGATAACATAACATTTATTAATACCAATTTCTGGGCCGGAAAATGAGATGACTGGCGGTCCTAAATAAGTCTAGGTGTTGAATTTGCACCACAAAATGTAGAAGTGTACCTGTCTGAAAATTCAACCCAATTATTATTGTCCCAACCTATTAGAAAACAACTATTGGCATTACATTCCTTCCCCATCACATTCAGTCCTTGTTAGGATTTAGTCATACATTCATGATATGAAAAAAGGAAAAATTTGTATATTTTTCTTGAACTAAAAGGTTATCTGATTCCTATCAGAGTTATTTAATTGTCGGATAATTAGGCATAAAGATTTTCAGACAGGTTAAGTTGATTGCATATGATCAATGATCCGCATATTGATTTGATATGAATTTTATATACTAATTTTCTCCTATTTTTTTTAAAAAAGGCAAATGCAGTGAATTGGAATTGTACAGATATATATAATATATATTGATTGTATATCAACTACCAACTCCTTTTCATTGATTTGTAGGAAGGATTGTGATGGGTTAAATGGTCCATCCCCACTGAAATTAGGCCCATGAATAAAGTGCAGTCAAATCTGGTTCCAATAGCCCATCCGAAGTCTAAATTCTATGGGGAATTTTTGTAAATTAGTTCTTCTCAAGATCAGTTGTCAATTTAAAGAATTAGGTTTGACACAAATATTTGTTCAGTATTCACCCAACATTTTCTTTTTAAAAAAAATTAGATATATGGGCTTTGAGTAAAAGAAGGTGAATTTTTTTTCTTAAAGACATTGCATGATTGTAGATTTGTGAAAGAAAATGTAGTTATTTGTTGTCAAATTGAATTTGGTATATCAGACATGAATCAATCGGCTCGGAAACACGTCAAAAATTATTCCCATAAAGGACCATATTCACGTGACGAACATGGAAATTGGATTCGCATTAATCTCCAAGAGAATAACTACAACAACATACTTTTTATTGAATTTTCAACATTGTCATCGTGATACATAGATATTATCTCTCGTACTCATGACTTAAATTTGAAAAAAAGCTCTTATTCTTTTGCAAAATATTCATTTTTTGGGAAGTGTCGAGGTGCACTACTGACGTTAATGTCATGTCAACGTCCTAATTGATGCCATATTAGCTTCACATTAACAAAATTGTTAAAATTGGAAAAAAAAGAAAAAAAAGAAATAACAGTCTTACATTGAAATTGGACAGCATGTCAAACTAAAATTACAACGAGATAAATATTTATAATAAAAACCATTATTTTCTTTGGATAGCTTATTTGTTTGTTTTAATAAAATTTATATTTATATGTGAACGGACAACCTTTTTAAACGGCAAGTGTCGTTATCTGGAGAACAGATGCAATAAATTTAACGTGTAAAAGCAGGTAGAAGTCCTTAACGTATAAAGTTGAAGTTTGTATGGTAATGGTGGCGTAACGTGGATGAATTTGCAACTGGGAAACATATATGGCTGTCCTTGGGACACAACAGAGGAGAGCAACGCTAATTAGGAATCGTCTTCTTAATTTCCTAGCAGCTGGTAGAATAGCTACTCCATCGGGCCACCCGATGGATCCTGCCTGATACATCGATGCACATGTTGAATGCGTGTACAATTATTTTTAAAATTAATTTGATTTACTGGAAAATATCATAATTATAAAAATTATTGAAAATTAGGCAAATTATTATATTTAGATAAGATCATACCATAATTGTAAAAATTGACAAGTGACTAAACTTTCTTTGAAAGAATAAATTAGAAACAAGAAACAGTCTCTATTACAGAGATTCTTAATAATAAAGTAGAGATGTTGTATGGTGAAAATTACATTACGTATGAGATCCACAACATTTTTTATGGAAGTGCTGATACGACGTCAAGATATGATGGCATGTTACTGAACATTGCTGATGTGAAATCAAACCCCGCCAAAGTTTGTACTCCGATCCTGTTGTATTCAACTGGTCATGTTGTAGTTAAAATGCAAGACTAATTATGCATTGATACCTAGCTATGAGTGTGTGTTGATTTTATAAAACACCACTTGTTTTAATAACTTTTTAGTATAAAGTTATGCGACACGTACAATAAGTTATTATTAAACATAATGCATCTGTATGGATAATTATGATGGCGTTTGTGCACCGACTATCTAAAGCATGATGATTAATGGGTTTAAGCCCTAATGTGATGCCAACTTTGTGTGACACCAAAATTAGGCGCTTTTACGCGTAAATGTTGGGAAAGTTGTCATTTTCTAAAAGGTTTAATTATAATAATTTTCATGCATGTCGCGTGAATATTCGAGCATGAAGCATTTTCAATATACATATCAATGCACGTTAGGAAATGAATTTTTTTTTATTTGCTTTGAGAATATACCTTTCTCAATCCATATTTTATGAATTAAGTTATACTTTGTCTTTTGAAGTTTTGGTGTGATCATTGTCTGTTAGAAAACTTTGTGTTATTTTGAAATAAAAAATCTCTATTAATTTCATATTATGATTCTAGTAAAACTCTCATACAAACAAAAATAATTAATTAACATTTAACACAATTTGTAATTTATAAGCCATAATTTAGGTGAATTAACGTATTCATTCCTTACCAACACAATTTTTGGATTTGGCACAATGCATGCGTTGTTGCCTAAACTCGATGGTTTGTTGTGCATCACTTTCTTTAATCACCATGAAAGCCAATACCTAGCTAATTACGTGTTGCTTTGGAGACACTTTTATCATGTCTATATCTTTAACTTACATAACGTAACGTGCGGATTATTTTACCCATTCATTGTAGTTCTTATACTATGGTCGCGGTAGGGTTTTTGTTTTAACGTGAGATCGAACATATATATATACATTTGAAAAAAGTTTAGGGCGGTTAATTGGCTAGATATCTTATACTAAATTTTATAAATTTAGGAAGTTTGAAAATAGAAATTTCAAATGCGCTGTGAAAAATACCAAAAATAGTGTTAGAAAATGCATTCTTTCACGATGGTGGAGCCAGATCGATCCCCTCTGATGTCTCACCATATCAATACCTATATGATTTGCATCACGACGCATGTTTGTTATCTCTGTTACTATAATTTACATATGTTTATACGTAACTCTTGTCCGTAGATCGTAGTTTTAACATATGAACAGCAGAGACACAACTAACACAAGTCCAAATTAATGTGATCTTTTTTAAGGGTCTCCAGAAAATATCTTGTGACGGTGATGGAGGAATGTGCAGCAAAATTAATCAAATGAATTACATTAAAAGCTATGTAGTGAACATTCCACAAAGTTTCCTCTTAATATCTATATCTATACATGTATCATATGTATGTATATACACCAATAATAAGTGTCATACATCTACGAGCCAAAATAAGTTTTAACAATCTTAACATCTTACAGAGACAACCAGCTCCCAGGTCTTCTGAGAGCAGACCATGTCGGTAACCTGGATTTCGCAAACAAACCAGCCATTCATTCACAATCCTAAAAATTGGATGGTTTTTGCGTAGAAAATTACTTCATACGTATATTGAAAATAATGTTCTTATTCTTAGGAATTTGACTTGCTTAAAAACACAAAAATAATCCGGTTCTAGTGTATTAGCTTTTGTACATAAAACCAATTATGAAAATGAAGTCATATAAACAAAAAGACTCTCATTTTCTTTCTATTTTTGGATTTTTTTTTAATGTTAATATCACTTTATCCTTCACTTTTTAATAAATTATACGTTTTTCACCAAACATGCTTTAATGAGACTTAAACTTTTAACAGTTAAAAGAATATATAAGAAATTTCGAAAAATAAAACATAATTTTGGTACATATGAACTCAATAAAATTATAGAAAGAAATCGTGTATATATAATAAATCGTAATGTAGACTTTTTATTTTTGAGTAATTTTAGGCATCATGACAGAAGTAAATACTGTGTGTAAATATTTTTCGAAATTAAAAATGGCAATAATTTTGACCTTGCTTTAGAAATATATCTTTTTAAATCTTTCTTGAAATAAATATGGCCCCTACCAAGAATCATTTAGACTTACATGCCCAACACCAAACACCCAAGCGGACGGCGGACCCTCTCCATTCACTTGGAATTCACCCTCCATATGTCTAATTCCAAGTAGTATTCTGCCAAAACGATGTTTGAACATGTTACTCTGTATTCATGTCGCATAAATTATTAAATTTATTTATTATTTTATTTTTAAAAAGATAACGTGTCTCTCACAATTCATGTTTAACGCTAGCTTTTGGCTTAAATCTTCATTCTAACATTAGATGAATACTAATTTAGAACATAAAAATATCTCAAAATATCATAATGTAGAAACATAAGCGGATTATGTAAACATTAATATAATATATATACAGATAGGATATGATATAAAACAATAGTTTCTTGAAAGAAAAAAATTTTGAATTGGACATCTAAACCGAGGCACCTCATTTGACAATATTTAACAAATAAGACACACCAAGACGATGCCTTCATTTTTATATATATAAAAAAATCTGTAGAATATTACATAATTAAAAAATAATAATAGACTTTGTATCTAATTATGAAAATCCCCAAACGCATCTTGACTCTAAGAAAAAAAGTAATCCATATGGGCGGCCGAGTTTGTCCGTCTCCTGTCCCCTAAATCTTGGATCCCTTGTCTCATAATTGCTGCCAATACTGCAGACAACTTAATCTCGCTTTGTCTCAAATTCATGCACTAAAACGCCAATATTAACTCCAAATTCATGCACTAAATCAACCGGCATTTTTCGTTACCAACGATCTTCTCCAAGAAACACATACTACACATCTTGAAAATAAAAGGGTTCAGTTTGGTTTGGTTTGGTTTGGTTCCAGATATTGTTTACTAGCAGGAAGATGGAAAGTGATCTGAATTTCAAGGCAACTGAGCTGAGATTGGGATTACCAGGCAGGGATGAATGTGAAGAAATGATGAAAACTCCAAAGAACAACAAGCGCTCATTTCCTGACTCGAATAGCGGATCAGAGATAGCTTCTTCTGTACCAGATATCCCACCAGCACCCAAGTAAGAGACCCATAATTGCCTCTCATTTTCTAGCGGTGGGATCAAAACTTAGTAACTGATTTGTTTGGTCCGTGATTACTTATTGATTCCAGGACACAGATAGTTGGGTGGCCGCCGGTGAGGTCTTGCCGGAAAAGTAGTATCCAGATGAAGAAACATTCTCAATCTGAAACAGGGATTTACGTGAAAGTTAGCATGGACGGTGCCCCTTACCTTAGAAAGATTGATCTCAAACTTTACGATGGATATTCACAACTTCTCCAGGCTTTGGAAAACATGTTCAAACTCTCCATAGGTAAGGGATATATGCATGTTTTCATTTCTCTTCTTTCCAGTTAGCATTGATTTTTGGGATTGCTCTAAACACATGGTGTGTGGTGTAATTTGGTCGATTAGGGAAATGTTCAGAGAGGGAAGGGTACAAAGGATCGGAATATTCACCTGCTTATGAAGATAAAGATGGCGATTTGATGCTTGTTGGAGATGTTCCATGGGAGTGAGTTCCCGATACCCTATCTAAATCTCTCCTATCTTTACACATACATGTAAAAATTCAAATTATTATAGAAAACAACTATAGTTTTGTATATAACTTCTTTCGACATGCAAAATCAACCACCCTTAATTTTAAAAGATACCACATATAGGGCCTTCGATATAATTGTTCACGCACATTTTCTTATGCATAACGTATTATTTTGCAGTATGTTCAAGTCATCCTGCAAGAAACTGAGGATCGTGAAAGGATCAGAAGCCAAAGGATTGGGCTTTGGTGTATGATGAGAACACACTCTTTTTCTTGGATTAATTATGGGTTTTAAAACGTGCCAAAACAGAAGAAAAACGAGGCCCTCTCTCATGATTACCACAAGTCACAAAAGTTCCCTAAGAACTCTAGCTAGATTATGAAGTTCCTTTGTATTCTACAATTTTCTGCAACCTTAATTGGCAGGAGGTTTAATCGAAAGAAGATACATAGAAATTACAGTTCCTTTAATACCTTTAATGTTTTTCTTTTAAAAGGTGCTTTTGAGATCTTTTGATTTTAAATGTTTTGCTTGTAATAAATTAAATCCATGTGCAAGCAGTTGTACAAAGATATGCATATATGCATCCTTAGTATTTGGATTTCGGTTATGTTTTCTTCGTACAAGAACGTGTGTTTGCTGATGTTGAATGTGCATTTTCTGGGAAGTGAATACAAAGGAATCGAGATTATTATTTGTATTTCATTATTGAATTATTGTTTATATGTTTATCTAGGTGCAACATTATTTGACACCACATGTGATGAATCATTGTTTATATTATTGAAGTATGCATCTCTATTAATGGTCTCACATAATTCTAACGATACTAAATATATTTGAATCAAATACTAGTTCAGCATAAATAGGGCTGATAATTTCCTCCGAACTTGTTCGAGGATCCAATACTTGATCCACTAGTCACTCAGGTCGAGAATTAGGGGCTCGGACTTCGGAATTGGGTTGATGACCTGCAGTATTCAAAACATAGCATTGGTCCAACTTTAATCATTTCAATAAATATAACCAAAGAAAGGCAGGCAACCTACCTTCTTGTTCTGTTTGACATAACCGATAGCAACTTTTCTTTGTAGATATGCTCTTTCTGATAGCTCGTTAAACGTGGGATTTTCACCTTCTTTTTTGTAGAGACTTATATCCTGTCCAAAAGTCGTGACCATGAAGCTACATACTGTATTGTTCGACACTTGATATATAGATAGATTCATGTTTCAGAAAACCAGCCAAAGTTCTCTCAAGTTTTAATATGAATGCTTTTTAAACCTTGACGTAAATTTCATCTCCCTCTGCGTTAAGAATGTCCTCCCAAACCTCGTTCAATTCACCATTCTTTGCCACTGCCAAAAGAAAGATGAGATTTATTAAAATCAACTTGGTGCGTTAGAATTTTTTTTATTTATTTTTTTGGTTTCGAAGATGGAGAGAAGAATTTCTAAACCTTGAGCGACAACAAGGCTCATTACTTCCTCTGCCGAAATATATGCGAGGGTTGGTCTGATCCTTGCATCCAAACAAGAAATTGAAAAGGCTCAGCATTACTAGTCCTCAATATTCTTCTTCAAATTTATAATCATTACGCAACCTGAACTTGAAGAAGAGGAAACCACCAATGATGACAAACGAGAAGCATGCCGCGAGGAGCACAATAAAAAACCTGCACGATTCCAAATTAAGCACTTGTATGAACCAATCAACACAACTACATAAGGTCAAATCAAGAATACTTGCAAGAAAGCACAGGTAAAGAAACAAGTTCGATATGTTTTCCTTTACATACAAAAGCGTGTGTAACATAAACACACATGTAAATCAATTTATCGGATTGAACCTAAAACTGAAGTACTGTAAATGTTATCAATGCATATTGTAACGGGCACAAATATCACACTCCCATCTCGTATAACAAAACCATATGTACAGTACTACATCCGTACAGGGCTTCATTTAACTAACAAATTTTTGCGATTGACATAATTTCAACTGACATGCAAACCAATTAACAAATCTTACAATAAGTCTTCTTGGAAATTCAAGTTGTTAAAGGACATGTTCGTGTTTTAGGACAAACAGCCACTCATTAACCATCAGTACTTTCAAGAAATAAAAAAACTAAAGTGGTATCTGACTCGTAATTCGTCAAAATTAAATCATGAATGCACATAAAATGCTTTACTTCAACTGTAAACTAACAACTGAAGATAACCTGAAGGTGGTGTTTGCTGTACTTACGTGGCAACATTTCTCTCTAATTGAATGTTGAATAAATAAATTAATCGAGCAAGACTCCATTTGAGATCTTGAAATGAAGGCAATGAAACATCCAATTGAAGCGGTGTTGGTTTACTAAAGGAGTTAGACACGCAAGCGAAGGGCAAACTTGAAGCTGCAAACACTTGAATTTCACAACAGAGTGATCCCTGAATAACTTCATCACCGAAACATTGCTATATAAATGCATCAATCTGATCAAGAAACATGAGAGTGATGCCGCCAGGAGTTTAGATCTTACTGCACAGGTTATCACACCAATGGATCATTAGTCACATTCTATATCCAAAGACAGACAAGAAGTTACAGAAATCCCCAAGATTATCTGCTCAGGGTCCGATATACAAACAAAATCAACTCAAATTGAGTTTACTTGCATTTTTCTTTGCATGCAATCTCATTAGAAAACTCATTTTGGACCATTTAACACAACTTGAGTTCTATCAGCACAAACCTGAGGACCATTCTTCAAATCCTTTTTCGGGAGTCTGTCGCTCTCTCTGACTACTTCAGATATTATCTTCTGTTGCTCTGGGAATAGATCATGGCAAAACTGAGTAGCACATAACGGATCAACATTAACACAAAACACTTGTCGGCTTTCCTGATGTCCCTCTGATTACAGGAAATTTACATGAAAAATCACTAGTAAAACATGCAGTGCAGATAATTGACAAAAGTTAAAAGATGAAGAAACTTGAACTAAATGATAAGCACACATGGATTAAAGCGTACCTCTATTGTTTATTGAGAAATACTGCACAAGTAAAGGTGAGATTGCCATGCATCCGCATGAATGCAGACTTGACTTCCTGAAATAACTATGCTGCTAGCTTTAAAAAAATATCTCTGGACAACTACTTTTACAATGATTGTGAGTATAAACTAACACATTAAATCAACTATAAGGCATGGATATAAACTTGAATAAAACTCTACGAAACAATGTATGGGCTTTTCTAATCGTGTTAATCATTTTTATGAAAATAAAGACGAGTGCAGCTCGCTGTGCTAAGCCTCAATCGGACCAAAGATGTAATGTTATCAATCTCTATGGAAACAGATCATACACAAGCTCATAGCATGAATAATAAACCAGTTTTAATCCATAATATGCAGAACCATAAAACTTGATAAGGGGGTGAATAAATTAAACACACCAAAATTTGAAAAGTAGGGGACTCGGAGGGGATAAACTATTATTTTTCATACAAAATCTGAAGTGTTCATGTTTTTTCAGCTGAATGACCCTAGCCATTCAGAATTCAAATTCCATGAATCAGTTTTCGGCAATTACAAGTTTTGACCCAAAATACACGAGCTCGTCCCATTCGACTAAAATTGTAGGTCCACTAGAGACTCCCCTCGCAGCTGTGACATTCATAAGCAGCTTTGACGCAATGACACTTGATACAGTTCCAGTGCTCCAAAAAACCATAACAAATCATTAACTACATTGCCGTAATGCAATCTAACAAAGACAGAAGACAAAAACTCCTTCCCACGCATTTACACACCAAGAAAGAACAGCATCAAACAAGGCATGTATATCGTATGCGCTGATATACTAATGACTCGATGAGTTTTTTGTTCAGAAATTTATACATACATATTTTATGTAACTTCGCATACACACAATAGAGCCTCCCCTCTGTTAAAACACGAACAAAGATTAAACCTTGAATAACAGGTCACCTCTTTAAAGAAGAATTCTGACTCAATCTGGGATTTCCACATGGCCGGAAGCTGTTTAATGGCATCATCCTTTTCAATATTAAACTTTCTTTTCAGCAATATAAAAGCATAGATTTAAATCTATACGGATGGCACGAGTAGAAAAGCAAATTCTTGAGAAACTTTCAGTCCTCTAAATGCATGTTGGTAGATATGAAGCTCCTTATTTCTCTTCTGGTAAAAAAAAGTGTAACCAACCCAGAAAGTGTCCCAACATTTGATAATTCAACCACGTATTATATATTACAATAATAAATAAATTTTGTGATCCTTCGATTATATGAAAATTTTGATAATCGGAAGTGGAATTTGTCCAGTCTCCAGTAAGTTGAAATGTTGAATACATGCTTCTTCTTCTTCTTCTTTTTTTTTTTTGGATTTTAAATACATTTATAATTAAAATGTTTTGTTACTAATGTAGTAGTAAGATGAAGGGTTTTGACATGTTTTGTATTTTTTTTAAGAATGTTCTATATGTATATCAACATTATTAAATTATTCACTAAAAAAATATAAATTTAACTATTCATTGTTATTGTTGTATTATAAATATGGAAAAATTGACTGCCTGTTGGATCATCCATTTTTTAGGTTAACAAACACGTTGTCTATGTCGCCTTCCCTGACCTAGAGATCCAAAGGGAATCGATGATGAAGAAGAAACAGATAGCATTTTGCCAAAAGTTTAATGTAAAAGTCCCAACGAAGCAAGAAATCGATTTCATTCTTCTTCTTTTTAAGCCATTCCTTTTTGTTAGACACGTTACTACTACTACTATTATTATCATAAATGTTTGTTTGTCTGAGGTCTAGATCGATTCATACAAGAATTTAGAATTGTAGTATGTCGTGTATCATTCAGCATTTAATTTTATACATCATATGTATTGATGGATTATAGTTCACTATATGATAAAAAATAATTATAGCCTGACAATTTCCAATTAGTGAAACGAGACGAGTCTCTAATTTTTTTGCTAGATACGGGTCGGATTGATCGGTGAGACGATCTCACGAGAAAATTACTCATAAAATTTTTAATGAAATAAAACCATTGACAATTACACTAGTTAGAAATTGATATAACTTATCAGTTACTAATTAATATCAAGGAACATAAAATTACAAGTTGGAATGCTACGAGTTCATGTATTGCTTTTGCTTTGATGGATGGTACAACGTAATATTAGTTTGAATGTATGGAGGAAAGCAAAGAGATCTTTTTTTTGGTCCCATCCAATTTTCCAGAAACTAAATTAAGGTTATGTCATCTCCAATAGCGTCAATCCAATTCGGCGCAATTCTTCACGTTAGATTGAAGTGGTGCAGAACTGTAGCTTGTGCTAAACATTTTTTTTAATTACTTTAATAGTATCAAATAAGTAATCTAAAAAAGGGTTCGTAGATTACAAATAAATTATTAATTTTAGGATGAAAGATTCTCTTTCGTTTGTTGGTCTTCTTTTTATAGGCATCAAGCATGAATATTGAACATTAGAGTTTTTATTAAAATTTCATTTGCTTTAGTCAATTATATACATCATATTGTAATCCTAGGAACACTTTTGATATGATATATAATACATTTATTTCCTTTAAATTTAAATACAAAAAATTAGATTTCGAGTTCTTAGAAAAACTCTGAACAAGAAATCTAAATATAATAAAAGCTTGTTCGATATACAAAAATATTATTATTGTATCAATTCAAGGGAAAAGCTTTCACCTAGAAAAATTTAAAAAAGATATTTTCCTAAAAATAGTAGTGGATATGAAAAAGAATGTGAAATAACGCTAATAAATTTATTTGATTCATACAGGAAAATGACATCATCAAGCAAAATTAATTATTCTCTATAGAAATTCCTCATATAATTAATTTATTTTGAACATATTAATCTCCCTGTTTATTCAGAAAATTCACAAAGATGTTTCAAGACTACAAAATTATATAATTTAGACAAGTCTAAAAAAAACTTTGCTAATTCAGTATGGAATGTCCAACCAAATTATTTCAATCAAAAATTCATAATTCTAAATGCCTTAGCTCAATATTTCAGTCAAATAAACATTTCTTCCCAATCAACACACGAAGCTGATACATAAAACTTCTCATATTATCTTGTTTATAAAGGGAAAGTAACATGAATATCTACAACCACTGGAGTCGAGAAGTTGAAGTAATTAGAAATGAACCAATTCTTATTTAAAAAGTTTTAAAACCCTTCTTGGAGCTTTAAATCAATCAATCACTATCTTGGCCAAAATTATTTTATTGATTATCCAATTTAGAAAGAAATAAATACCAACATAGTCGTGATAAATAAATAGCCACTAAAAACAGATTTCCAAAAAAGAGTTCTTATAAAATTTCTACAAAATATTTGAAAACTGATAATCAATTTTGTAATCATTGTTAGACAATATTCAAAAATTTCAAAAGACTAATTGATTTGAAATCATTAATGTCTAATAAATTCAAGGAATTGATGAAAAAATTATAAGAAACAAAAATAGCTTTTAAAGTGAACTTTATTAATTTGGACCTTCTTAAAAGATCCAAGATTTTAGAATAGATAAACTCAGTATTTAATTCTAGTAAAAAACTGAGCTCAATATGACTTTTTTTCGGACTACTTACAAAATTAAGCATATTACCAACCTAAAAAACTAATTTTTTTTTTCAAAAACAAATAAAACTTGTACCAAAAATTCCAAAAAATCTAATAAATTTTTTCCTTGAAACCCAGAGGCATGAGAATTATTTTTTAAAAAGAATCAATGAATATGTCAAATATAAAATCAATTGTCCAAAAGAAATTCTAGACATAGACAACAGTTCTTGTCAATTTATCATTTCTAATCATATATAATTTTCAGCCTTCAGAGATTTCTACATTCAGATAAATAATAATGTAGAAGAAATAAACTTTATTGTATTTAGGATTAGTTTCATAAATCATTATTACAGATGAAAATGACATAAGGAGTTTTAATAATATTGTCCGTGTGGCGCCCCAAAACCTCACAACGTAATCATACAACATGTGACGTCATATGCCACCAATTGTGGCGCCCCAAACCTCGCCACGTAATCATACAACATGTGACGTCATATGCATAAAAATTTTCATTTCAACGACGTAATAATATAATGCATATACGACAAAATAGTGCAATCACCACACTATCTACGTCACTGTAGCAGAAACAGTATAATAAATACACACATACAACTCAAATAAGACAATAAATTATACTATCTCTATCTAATATCAACTATAGGACTGTTTGACTAGACACACCTAGTCCTTCACCACTATCCTGTCTCACAGCATAGTCCTGTAACCTGTCCAACAGAAACAGCTCCCAAAGGGTGAGCATACACAACACTCATCATCGTAATACATAACAGTTATATTATCAACAATATAAAATATAACGTGAATGATAACAGAAATTCTCCCTTTGCTGTCTCTGGACAATCAATCCACCAACGATATCAACGTCATCACTCCCATACCACTGCAGCAACAACATCGACGATACGTCGCACCCCAACACCGGCGACAGCAATATCGTCGAACGAATAACATCAACGATACGTCGCACCCCTACTCCGGCGACAACAATATCGTTGAACGAATAACATCGACGGTACGTTGCACCCCAACACCGGCGACAGCAATATCGTCGAACGATCAACATCAACGTGACGTCTCCCAGCAAACGACAGCCAACAATATCACCGATAATAAACAACAACAGATATAATATCAAATCACCCAATACCAGTGATTTATCATCGTTCAACGCAATAGTATTCATCAATACTAAATAATAACAACATATGCTCGTACGTCAACACGTACCTGATAATCGAGTGTATATAAAATCTGGCTACTTCTTTGATCCTGAGGCTTGTGATGTATCTAAATAATTCAACAACAATTATCAGATCATTGTCAACGTATCAACACAGTCATAACAGCCTCAATATATAACATCAAATAGCCCAACAACAATTAATTCAACAAAATATAAAACTCAATTATATATTCTTATCGTTCAACAATTGAATATTCTGGTGTATTTAATTCACAATACTACCATCAAATACACCATAATTAATTAACTTCAAATAATAGGCTATTTTACAACATCCGTCAAATTAGGAAAACTTTATATCAACATGTAGCCTATACTTTGTAGACTCCGAATATATAATCAGAATTAATAACAACTGACAAACAACTCTCCAATCTCAGTTCAACGATTAAAAATCCCTAATTATAATAAATGGAGAATAATTCAAAATAACACCACTATAATCTTCTCTAATTCGTTAAAATCATACACTATTCAACAATCTTCAACTTCTGTATGATTTAACAATTTATCGGATTTATTCCAAAAATCGACGAATTTCAAACATCACCAAAACTATAAAATTTATACCTCAAATCGAAAACATCGTGTCAACGATCCCAGAACTGAAGTCGGTTCGTCGATTGGATAAACCGATAAATCGCATGATCGAAAAGAAAGTTTGAAACTGTATTCTCTCTTCACCTCTATCTCTGCTTGAACCCTTACTGTAATCGTAGATTTCAATTCATCCAGCGACTTTAACATTATATATATATATATATATATTATATATATNAGTGTTCTATGTTATATCCAAATTTCAAATCATTTGGACTTCATATGAGCAAGATATGTCACTAATTACCATTTTGTCCTTAAAATTAATTTATTATTTTTCAACTTATTTACGAAAATGCCATCAAAATAAATTGAATATTTTTCAACTTATTTACAAAAATGTCATCATACTATTTTATAGTTGTAATATCTCAGGCATTACAGTCCGCGATCCAAATTTTCTTTGATTCCGGTATTCAGAATAGAATTGGAACCAACAGTTCACAAAATTTGGATCAAATCCATTTACAAATTAAGAAAACTAGAATGGGAGCCCGAATTTTTCATCCGACTATTTGTAGTGAGACAATCAAAAACAAATTAAAAAAACCAAATATTACAGACATTATCCTCCAAACACAAATTGATTGAGAAAAAGAAGGAATAATACAAATTATATTTATGAATCAAAAATACAAAATCTACATGATGGGGCTATCTTCATGCGCAAATCATTTTCCTGAGTTTTACACAGAAAGTTTTTTTATTCTTATATAAGAATGTACAATAAATTTTTGAAATAGTTAGAAGATATGAAGACGGAAGAACTTTTCGCTCCTCAGAGAATAACATTAACCTTGAAGATTATATTGGCGAAGAAGGAACGCACAACTTAGACACGTAATGAATATTTTTATAGAAGCCCCAATGAATTGTAAATTGTAAATTGTGTATGTATATTGTAAATTCGTATATTGAAAAAAAAATTATTATGCCAAAATGATGCAACTATGACATCAACAAATCACTATTCAAGATCCTAAAAATACCCTTAAAGATACCTATAAAAGGAAAACCAACCCACAAAAGAGAGCAAGTTTTCTTCATTGCAATTTTTCATTCAAGTCTTTCAATTTCTTCTTTAATTATATTTTTTTCTTATTTTCTCCACCGACACTCATAGTGTTCTTCACTTTTAACCACTTCCAAACGTTTTTTTTAAGAAGTTGTAAATCTTTTGAAGATTCATATTGAAGTTGTTATTTTGATTCCAAATTGTGTGTTATTTATGTTTTCAAATATTTGTTTATATGTATACATATATATTATATACGCGATTAAACCGTCTACATATCCTTAAAAGATTTAGTTATATTTTTTGCAAAAATATACTCTACGTATTGAATGCAATCAGAAGCCAAAAGAACGTTAAATATTAAAGATCATTTAAATTCCACAATTTAAATTCCTGCTGAAAAATTCNTTATTATAATTATTTTATATGAATATCTCTTTTGGTGTCCAATTATCTCCTTTGTGTCACTTGGGGATCTATGGTATGTGTGTGTATATGATTAACCAAAATATAGTCATATCTTACCCAACAACATTATTAGATGACACGATAGCCATTTTTACCTCATACTAAATTATTACATTACATATCCAATTACGTACCAGCAATATCAGGACTTTGCACAAGAGTCAACCCTCCACAAGCAAAACGCAAGTCCCCCCACTCCCCACCAACCCGCTAAAGAAAAGCAGGTGGAACCATATTATGATACCTTTTGAAATTTATCAACTCCATTACAAAGCACTTCCGACCCTTTTCCAAGACTTCAACATCGCCATCATATCGAGCATGAGAATGCAATAACATACAGAAAGGTTATAAAAGACTTTTAGGAAGACGTAGTGGGACAAAAGTGCAGCCAAAGCAAATTGTGCCTCCGGCTTTGATAAGCAAATAGACAAGGAAAGAGATGTATATATATATATTTGAATAAAGTGGGAGTGAGTTCTGATGGGAGTTATTATAGGCAAGTCCAATGACTTGTAGGTTTACGAGGGGCCAGGTGGCTCGGGTTTGACGAGGGTGGAGTCATCAGATTGATTAGTGGGATAGATAAGGGCTGCAAGTGATATAGGCATGATACAAAGTGATTTCGATTGAAGGAATTGCATTGCAACTCCCACGTCTTCCTCCATGAGTTTAGCAACCTCGTTTTCAGTCTCCTCATTCGACCACTTCTCCCACACGTGCTGGTTAGATCCTATTTCACTGGTCTCACCCTGAAAGTAACAAAAAGAAAACTAAATTCTGTAAAATGACCCGTGCAAGCATGTTCATGTGACCAGTTGAAGTATTTTTAGTTACCTCCATGGATTGTAGCGGAATGTCGGTAACAAGTTGTGCTACTGCACCAGCCCCACCTAGCCTACTCATGCTTAAAACCTGTTGGAATTTTAAACTCAATAAACAGCCTTTTCCTATTTGGATCTCAAGAGGACTTGAAGAGTGTAATTCATGGAATGTCACGGGAACAGGTCACATCGGAGAATATTATAAACACAGAGAATCGTCTTGCACCGTATTATTAGAATAAAGAGCTACTTAAAATCCTTCAAGTATCCTTAGCAAAATCCAAATAATATATATACCACAGGGTCGCCAAATTAAGAACATGTCATGCTTTGAAAAGCAAATGATTCATTAAACATTTGAATTTAATTCCACTATACAATGCTAAAGCCTCGAATATAATCAACTCCATCAGTAAAAACCAAATGAAGTGCCATTACATGGACACAAGCCAAGACCCGGTGAAAGGAGAAATTCCATGAATTAGCAGGCTGCTTTTCGAGCAAACAAGAAAATTAACAGAAATACCAATCAACCATTAGATCTGAGTTTGCAGCTGGCTTGCAACGAAATCAAACCTACTAGAATGTCAAGAGACACACTGACATCTCAAGCATGATCCAAGGACGCCAAGAAAACAAAAAAGCAGAAAAAGAAACTTAACCCTAAAAGGATAAAGGTATTATAATCTAAGAATTCCAGTGCAATGGCACAAACATACAATAGAAAGTAATACTTGCGAACAAAAGAAATGATTAACCACTGAAAAAATGGGAAATCTGGTTCAGAAAAACATGAATTTTTCTTACCTTGACTTGAAGCCTCAAAAACTTCACATAGTCAAGTATCTCATCAAGCATGGCGGCCCTATCTGTCTGATAAAAGAGAATAGAGAAAGTAACACAAAACAATGCAATGATTGAAATTTTTTAATCCCTTAGTATTTCAACTTAGCATTAACATATATCTCAATGTTGAAAATAAGGAAAAATGGTTTAATTCGAGGAGATAAAGGACTTGTATCAAATGAAGTTTATGCACCTTGTTGCAGCTGGGAACAAGTTCTTGCAATGCCTTGATACGTTCTGATATCCTTTCTCTACGCAGCTGTATCAAAAAATATATACTTTACTGTAATATATTAGCATGAATTTAAAGAAACACTCATTTCTTCATCAGGATAGCATACTTTATAGCTCGTTTATATAAATATACCCGCTCGGCGATACTGTGAGGATCAGTTGCTTGCCCTCTTCGTGCGCGAACTCTTGGCCTAATTCCAGGTGCATGTGGAACAGAGACTGCAGTGCTTGGAGCCAATTGACCTTGAAAAGCCTGAGATATCATCGATTTAACAAATAAAGCCTCTGTTTTGGAAAAGCAAATACAAAGAGCCAACTGGAGAAACAGTTACCAACACTGATGACATATAATACTTCTGTTCAATGATCCAATGCCTATGGGTAATTCACTCACACTCAAAAATTGCTATTTCCTGTGAACATAGAGGAATTTATAGAGATTTCTGTTCATCTAGATTCTAGATTCCTTCTTTTCCTTCCCATGAAAAAATTGCAGAATTCTTGAGAAGCAACTCATGATACACTAATTTGGTTCTTACACTAAAGAGCAGAGCTCCTCAGGTTCAACTAATATTTTACCATCCAGAGAACTTTCACTTTGGTTAACGCCAAACTTTCCTTCCAGCAACAATTAACTTCTCGTTTATTGATAACATTATAAGTTTGCTAGCATAGACTTGATTACAAATGACAATCTCCAAAAAAGATAAATTATGAATCCAATGCCTACACCACATATAGATGAAATAACATTCAAGGAAGAGTTAACTGCTTTGTCAAATGACCATTTCTCAAAGTGCAACAGCCATTAAGACATATCTTAGTCTGACACAAAATCTCAGTAAACCAATTACACAAGTGATCACGAGACTAATGAAACCAACTTCGCACGAGCTTCAAACCACTTCCTGTCATAGTGTATGGAAATATAAGAAACTACTCACTCAGTAGAACCACATCATGGAATGCACTGAAATAGCCTAATTTTGTTGGCACTTGGTAAAAAATTAAGAATTTGAACTTCGTCATATGATCAAATTACTAAAATAGCCCGTATTGAGTCCTGCCATTGAAATAGCCTGGTTTTAGTTCCACTTGGTAAAAAATAAAGAATATACACCTCCATCATATGCATCAACATTCCAAACTAACTTATACCGATTCCTGCTATTTCCAGACAAAAACTACCACCCTACTTAGTATTTTAAAAATTTAAAAAAAAATTAATTAGAAAAGTAACGCCTACACCAGTTAGCTGCAACATAGGGTACATGCAAAGGCAAAGAATTAACCATATACTTATCCAAGAAATATCTGTATTATATTTACTGTACGACCTGCTGAACATGAGGCACAGGGTGGCGGATTGCATGGCCCTGTAAATGGTCAAAAGCTGGATATAGACTTCCAATGTTATTATTAACTGCTTCCCTTTCCTGCAAGAACATAATTCACCGCACCCCGTTACTGTTTTACAGACAATCAAACACCCAGAGAGGACCAGAAGGCGACGAGACCAACTTTACATAATACGTTGTTTTCGAAATATAAATTCTCCGCAAAGTAAACCGCTCCCTCGCGAGGACCAAGGGCGACGAAACCAACTTTACATAATATGTTATTTTCGAAATGTAAATTCTCCGAAAAGTAAGTAAACTGCTCCCTCGCAAGCCCCATACCATAGATTAAGTTCACTCCGTCCCAAGCACATCACACAGTTCACACATGACACAGTCTTGGGTACACGAGTTCTCATAAATTGAGACTCATATCAACGACAATTTAAACATAAAAGGGGGCGAATGCTAAACGCTAAAGCTTACAGGCTTAACCGTAAAACCTCCACCGTTACTAACCGCTTCACGACCGTTATCTAGGCTAAGCCCCAACGGAAACAACGTGTGATGGTGCCCACCAGAGCCTGCAGCAGCTGATCCAAGCTGAGATACACTGTGATTCAAAGATGCATTTTCAGACGAGTTGCCAGAGTCGGCCCCTGCCAATCCGGTATATGAAGGGATCGAGAGTATTTGCTCGAGGAAGTCATCTGCGGCGTACCCATCCGGTGGATTCGTCGTCATGCTGGTGATTTCAGAACGTTTACCGGAACTTTGGGGCTAGGTTTTGGGTGATGAAAGGTCGGAACTTTTCGCAAAAGTGGCAATGATTTGTGCTTTCATATGCTTTATGTGGGACGCATGCTTTTTCGAAAAGTGGGATTTTCGCAGAGAAAGAGTGGTGGGCCAAAAGTGTGATAAAGCAACTCTTCAGGGGTCCCAAAAATAATAGTTAAGGTTCTGGTGCATATATTAATTTTTTTTAAATTTTTGCATTTTAAAACATTAGGAATTAAATCCTCTGCAAAACAATGTGTGTGCTTGACTTTTGAAAAAAGCTGATTGTAAAAAATTTTCCAAAACATTACATTATTACTTATATGAAATTAATAAATTTTAAAAAAAAATTATATTTTTAATAAAAATCAAGCATAAAAAAGTTTATTATGCAAATAGGCATATGTGCGTGAGTTTTGGAAAATTGGATTGTCATAAACTTTTGTTTGTAATAAAGTTAGTCCCAACATATAGTTTATTTTCAAATTTCATTTTAACAAAATGTGTGTCTCATCTACCACACAATAAAAACAGAGTAATTGCGTATACGATACAAAAGTGTTGGAAATTTCAATCTACCTAGCCATCACTTGCCTAGGAGAAAACCCATCCTCTGATATATCAAACACCAAATCATCACTCTTAGACAAAGCATACACAATTTCCACCATACCAGGCCTTCTCGCTGGATCTCTATTCAGGCAAGCAACTGCAACGACCAAGGCACCCATCACGCTCTCCATCGAGCTCGACTCGTCCACGAGCCCATCCTCCATCCATCCTCTCAACCTCATCAACTTCCTCTCCTCTTTTCCATCCAAAATCCCATTAACGCTAGCCCACAAAACCCTCCCTTCTTCATCAATAGCCTCCCTACCCGAGATAAGCTCGAGAAGCACGACCCCATATGAAAAAACATCCATTTTGGTCGACACCACTCCATCGGTTAGATACTCTTGGGCTATATAGCCTTGTGTACCAACAATGTGCATTGTGATAGCGTTACAGCCTGATTTTGCTAGCCCAAAGTTGGCGATTTTGGCTCGCATATTCGAGTCCAAGAGAATGTTGCTACTCTTGATGTCCTTGTGCACAACTTTCGGCCTAGTGTGCTCGTGGATGTACTGGAGGCCATTTGCTACATCAATGGCGATTCTTAGCCTTGTTTTCCAACTTAACTTATCGTTCTTTCTTTGATGGAGCCATGAGTAAAGGGACCCATTTTCTACATATTCATAAACTAGGTAGCAATTAGCTTCTTCCGGTTCTATGCAAAACCCTTCAAGCTTGACCAAGTTCCCATGGTTCACCTGCAAAACACAAAGGCATCGCAATGTTTAGGGATTGAGATAATTATGAGCCCAACAAATTATTAGCTTCAACAAAGTGTCAAAATGAAATTTTTGTTTTCGTATTTGGTTACTTTTTGTAATAATAAAAAAAGAACTTTTAACTTATAAAAATCTGTACAAAAATAATTACCATACCATAGTGGAATCATTCGTGGATGATGACAGAGGAACTGCCAATAATCTGCGGTCAACAGCTTGGTGCTAGAATTTTTTAAATCCAAAAATAATATATAATTTCAATGAAGATATATATTAACATTTAACATAGAGGTGACACCACCAATTTTATGTCCTTTTCTCACATTACATTAATCCAAATCAATTAGCATTTTTAATTAGTTAGGATTAGGATTTTGCAGCAGATTGATGCACGCCAAATTAAAATATAATTTCTTAATTGATTTCATTCACATATAATATCCAATCCACTAGAATCTAAAATTTATAGAGTGGAACGATGTTTATATTTTTTCGATCGATTTTAATAATATAATTAGCTTTTTTTGTCGAACACACAAGTTCTGAAAATTGTCATCATAATAGGAAATTATTGATTTTTAATTATTATTATATCGATGCTTCAAGTTCGGTTTTGCATTTATTACAGAGAATTTATTTTTAAATTTAATTCGTTTCATATTGTCTTTAAATATACCAACGAACATTTTTTTATCTATATATAAGCACTTTAATTAGAAGTGCATTGAACTGAATTAAGCATGTTTGCATTGGAACGAATTTTAACATGATACAAATAACCCAAAAAAATAATAATAATTTAATATTTTTCGAATCCGAAATTCAAATTCCAAGCGACAATACACGATAAACTCACGTACCTAAAACTGATGTCATTTGGACCCACTAGTTAATAGTTAGCTTGAATTTGACCGATTCAAGCTTACGCGTAAGCGTACAAAAATTAATCAAATACTAATTTTTTTTCTAAAAATATATTATATTGAAATAATAATTTTATAACAACATAAATCTAAACAATCATCAACTCTTATCTTTGTTAAAAGTTAATTAAAATATAATTTTTCTAAAAAATGATAATTTTGATATATTAATTTTTATCGTAGTAACCTTCAATTTTCCCAACCCTCCTATATTGGCTATTAACCATTTAACAAATGAATAATTTGATTTCTTTTTTAAAAAATTATTATTATTATTATAAAAACGCAGTAAAAAGGAAGTACCTTCTGTAAAATCTTGAGTTCGTCGTAGGCATTCCATTTCATCTTCTTGATGGCATACACTTCTCCATCAATAATTCCTTTGTAAACAGACCCTTGAATCATCGATTTCTCATCAAATCCATTTGTTGCCTCCCTCAATTCATCAATCCCAAAAACTCTGTATTTATCCAAACACCCTGATACATCAGCCATCAAATTCACATCTTCCCCCATCTTCAATCCTATCCCTGATCTCCCACCCACCCCCAACTTCTCTTCATCACCATAGGACTTTCCTCCATTCTTCTTAATCATCCTTCTTTCGCGATACCATCCCCCCAAAACCAACACCAGGCTGACTGCACACACACCTAATCCTACTCCTAGTCCTATGATAGCACCTTTCTTCTCAGTCTCACCTACGACAAGAGGAGGGGGCACAGGTTGTGTCAGATTCGGAAGCCGTGAAACGGGCACGAAAATGGTGTCGAAAGTTTGGATGTTGTTGCCATTGACATCGGTAATAGACTGCGTTGTTGCCCCAAATCTTGAGGCGATTGAGCTTACGTTATCAGAGGGTTGGAAGACGTAGCTGACAAGATAATTTACTCCGTTTTGGACCTGGGTTACATTTGGGCACTTGCAGAAGATTGGAAAAGTTATGACATCACCGATGTTGAGACGAGTCGGCTCGAAGGTGGGATTCACAACTTCGACGGATTGGTAGGTTGTTAGGTTCTGGAAAAACTGTGTGGAAACTATGTAGAAAGTGTTGCCGCTCTTGATGGTGTAGGGTAGGGCCGCGTAAGAGATGGTGATGGAGCTGTTGACTGTGTTGCAGGAACATGTAATGGGAACGAAGAGGGATTGATCTGGAATTAGAGGGGAGGCCGGGGATGAAATGTTGCTGGGATTTGATATCATGAGGCGGCTGACTGAGAAGAGATCGCCTATTGAGGCTAAATCGAGGAAATCTGGAGCTGCGGGTCTGTAGAAGACGTAGGTTTGGCAGGGATATGCGGATTGGTTTGCTGTGCAGGTGTATCCTATGGTGCTGGGTTGAGCTTGGACATGGATGTTGCAGAGGAAGAAGAAGAAGAAGAAGAAGAAGAAGAAGAAGTAGAGTGTGGCTCTTACGTGGGTTGATTTTGTTTTCATTGTTCTCTGATTCTTGAGAAGGGTTTCCTGAATTTGATAGCTTTTATGCCACCTATATATTATATTTTCGGATTAATTAAAATTTATCAAAATTCCAAATTATGAATTTTCTTCTCATATACAGTTTGACAACCAGTAACATACACGTGGAATTATTCTCCTATCAAAACTTTTTTCGGACAAATATTGTTTAGTCTTAAAATATATACAATATAAATAAAATAAAAAAATTAATAATTCTGAATTCCATCATCATTAAAAAAAAGTCTCGAATAAAATATAAATAAAAAATAAACAGCAAGAGTAACTGAATAAAATAATATTAAGAAATATGATTTACCGTTGTACGAGTTCGAGTTAATAGTTTTATATTGCACTGATACATAGAATATAATTATTTCATATCAATTATTAAAATTTTAGTTTTATTTTTTAGATAAAATGAGTAATAACTCCGTGATCGAGCTGCTCTCCCCTGCGGGTTCTTCACGATATGTAAAGTCTTGACGACGGCCCCCATATCGACAAAATTTCCAGTCTATGGGTCAACTGTTGTTATCACCTTACTATTTTGGGTTTTAGTATTTTTATCAATAATTTTTATTTTCCCCGATATATATTCGATGCTGGCCTAAATACCCTAATCACGTATCTAAATGTACATATATCAATATTAATGTTAATAATGTTGATGTCACAAAATATAAATCATTAAATTTAAAATTGAGGTAATATTCTTACGATAATTTGAACTGACTCATCTAAATTCTACATGAAAAATAAATAAATAAATAAGTTGTGTCCCGGACTGCATTATATTTATTTTTTATTTTGCATATTTAATTCTTGAGATATGTTTTTTTTTTTAACTTTATTGAATATTGAACAATTTTTTATTCAATAATAATTTATTTTTCTATTTATAAAATTAGGATATGGTTGAATATTTAGATATTATGTTTGATTATTTTATTTTAATAATTCATTTTTGTATTCATTAACAGTAGTTAATTAATTATATAAGATTTTATAGAGTTTATATAATACAAATATATAATTAAAATGATATAGAAAAATTATTTTTTCAGTTTTTTTTTTAATGTGAATCATATGTTTTAAATATTGGTTATGTAAAAGATAATTAAGCTCATTTTATTAAAATTATAAATTTCCAACTTCAAATCTTGTTTTTTTTCAAACAAGAAATCAATGCTAAATATAATTTTTAAATTTCAAACCAAACACAAGATGAAATTCCAAATTTATGGATTTTCAAATATAATTCCAAATCCAATTCTATTTCTAAATCCAAATCAAAAATTTTAAGCATCCAAACACACTATTAATGTTTTAATTTAACTACTTTATAATTCAGTCCGTCTCAAACTTTATATATATATATATATATATATA
>NW_027360177.1:87691-114973 GCF_012295235.1 Primulina huaijiensis
TTTAATAAACAACAAATTTAAATATTCATTAAAAACAAATTATATATTTGTAGAAAATTATAATATTCTTGTAAAAATTTTGTAATTTTATTCTATTATTAGATTTTTTTTATATTTTTCACAAGTAAATGTAAAATCTATAAATCAAATATCAAATCTATTATTTTTTTCATCTGAGAGTTTTTGTGAGCTTATAACGAATATGTTCATGAGTTAACGACATAATTTATTTACATCTTTATAATTTATCCATTTTTTTGACGGCTTTAATTTTCCTATAAATTATTAAACTTTTAGTTTTTTTTTTCCTCTAATTACTTTAGACGTCTTTTATGACTTTAATTGGTGGTGAAAGTCACGGCACGGACTCGTTGTTTCACTTTCACACATTCATTTCTCGGAAAAGACTTCAAATTAAGTCAAAAGTTTTTAAAACAGACAATAAATTAACTGTTTTGGGTGGGGGTTGATTAAGTTTACTATTTAAAGTTTTAAAAAAAAATTCTTTCAAATAATCATACGACCTTACAACTTATTATCGTATAACGTGCGATATTGATTTACAATTTATATAATTAAATATTTATAATTGTGGTAAAAGTAATAGGTGATTAATTATAAAAAATAATAGTGAAACTAGTACGTAAAAATAAGAATTTTAGCATAAAATATAACATTTTTTTATGAATTAAGTCAAAGTTAATATTCATCTCACAAAATTAATCTGTAAAATGGTCTGATAAGAAATTTTTGACACAAACTTTTGATGAAAATTACTAATAACGAGCCCTCCATGAATTCTATACGAGTCCGGTTCGTAAATATCTTATTATATTGGCTAATGGCATCCGACACTCGCTAAGGGGCATAAAACCCTAACAAAAATTAACAAGCCACTGAACATTTGGTGTAAATCATTGATTTTATTTTTAAAAAAAAAATTATTTTTCTCACATAAAATTTAAAATGGAAAAATTAACATTATCTTTTGAGTAATATCATTTGTCCGTTAATAGAGGGTTTTGAGTTGGACTATTGTTTTTTTTTCAAATTTAACACATTACAAAATAAAATCAAATTAGCAAACATAAACTATCAATAATAGTGTTAAAATAATAAATAATAGAAGATATTAATTGTGATTTTTGCTAATATTATTATAGTTTCATGATTATCTTAATTTTAAAAATATTGTTATTTATAAAATATTCTGTACATTATTATTTTTGTTGTTGTTGTTGTTGTTGTTGTTTTTTTAAATTTCATGTTATTTATTACTATTTTTATTTCCAGTAATATTATTCTTAATTATTAATTTATTTTGATATTATTTCTTTTAAAAAAGTCTTAATTATCAAGTGACTGAAGTCAATACTCAAATAGTGACCTTTCGATGGTAATCTTCCCTGTTTTTTCTAATTTGATTTTATTTTTATAATATTTTAAATTAAAAAAGATAATTTCGCATAAAATCCTATATGAAATTTAGGAACAAAAGAGAAAGAAACTTGTCAATAAATATTTTAATAAAGAGATTAGGTTATTTTTGTCAATTAATGTGAAAAATGTATTTAAAAAATGATAATTTTCCGCACATGACGTCCACATCACCAAACTCCGCGCCTAGTTAACAATTTACGACCAAATTTATTAATAAATGTAAAAATATTAAAATAGCCAAAAAAAAAAAAACAAAGATATTTCCAGTTAACCCTAATTTGACTAGTTAGAAATCCCAAAGTGGCCTACTTAAGTTAATGGACCAAAATGTCTTTTTTTTTTTGGTTTAATTGAAATCAATACTAATGTTTCGTTTGTTTTAATGATAAAGAATTTATTTTTTTATATCATTCAAATATCTGAATAGGGCATTTCAAGAATTTAGGCTCCAGGGAGGCCGCTTACAAAGACTAGCCTGAGCTTCCGAGAAAGAATAAGAAACATCCTTATTCATTTCAATATATAAAACAATCAAGAAGTAAAAAAAATTCAATTTTTTTTAAAAAAAAATTAAAACATGACAGATTTTTCAATTCAAGATTTCAGATAGCACCAACTAAATATTTCTAATAAGGGAAAAAATTGTGTGAGGCGATCTCACATGTCGTATTTTGTGAGACAGGTCTCTTATTTGGGTCATCCATGAAAAATATTACTTTTTATGCTAAAATTATTAGTTTTTATTGTGAATATCGGTAGGGTTGATCCGTCTCACAGATAAAGATTCGTGAGACCGTCTCACAAGAGACCTACTCAATATTAAAAACAACCCAAAAACGACTAAAAAACAATTTAACAAATGTTGTGATTAAAATTTAAAGGAATATGCTCATCCGATTTTTCTTTGTCTTTTTCGCTTGATTTGGGTCTTGGAAGAGAAATGTTTTATGCAGCCAAGAATCAAGCTCACTTTCTCCTTTCTATTTATTTGCCATTTTTAATTTATATTATTTTAAAGGATAAATTTGATTTTAAAAACAAAAAAGGGAAAAAANTGACAGATTTTTCAATTCAAGATTTCAGATAGCACCAACTAAATATTTCTAATAAGGGAAAAAATTGTGTGAGGCGATCTCACATGTCGTATTTTGTGAGACAGATCTCTTATTTAGGTCATCCATGAAAAATATTATTTTTTATGCTAAAATTATTAGTTTTTATTGTGAATATCGGTAGGGTTGATCTGTCTCACAGATAAAGATTCGTAAGACCTTCTCACAAGAGACCTACCCAATATTAAAAACAACCCAAAAACCACTAAAAAACAATTTAACAAATGTTGTGATTAAAATTTAAAGGAATATGCTCATCCGATTTTTCGTTGTCTTTTTCGCTTGATTTGGGTTTTGGAAGAGAAATGTTTTATGCAACTGGCCAAGAATCAAGCTCACTTTCTCCTTTCTATTTATTTGCCATTTTTAATTTATATTATTTTAAAGGATAAATTTGATTTTAAAAACAAAAAAGGGAAAAAAGGTCGAAAGGGGAAAAAATTTGGAAATTGACGGATTCGAACTCGATATAACAAATCCTTAAAGTCGTCTCTCCCACTAAGATACAAGTTCTTTTCAATTACTTGGGTTGATTTAGTTAGCTGATAGATTAGTTCACTCCTAGACTGATTACTACAAAGCAAGAAACAGTTGAAAGATAGGTAGATAGAAACAAATTGGTTGCCCAAAGAACTTTGGGAAATCTTCGTGGTCGCAGAACTGGAGATCGGGTTTAGGACAAATTAGCTTATATATACATATCATGTTTCAAAATTTGCTTTTTCATTCAAACTTCGAGAGATTGTTCTATAAAAACATGTATCGGTATACTAAAAAAACATAATATTTTTTAAAAAGAAAGTACGCATAATATTTCTAATATTTTTCTGCTAAAAGTAAGCTGCACCGTTGAAAATGAGTAAATGTTCGTTTAACTAAAGGTCCATTAGTTGTTTGAGTTCAAGCAAAGTTCTGCTGGGCTCGGCTTAGCAAAAGGAGCATAGGTTCCAGAGCACATTTTGCCATTTCTCCACACGTATGCACATGGCATGTTTGTCGGCTAGGGAGATTTTGGACCCGGCAAATTACTTGTGGGGTGACTTCTTATCATGCCAAAGATGCAGCCTACTTCTCTTTTGCATCGGCAGCATCAAAAGTGGACTTGCCCTCCTAGGGGAATTTTAGTTCAGAATGAGATACATGGTATAAAAACAAGTGCGGATTCTATCTTCTGGTTTCTCATTACAAGCTTGTCTGATGGTGTTGTTAGGACCAATGGAATCCGGATATCTCCACACTAGTATGATATTGTCTACTTTGAGTTTTAACACTCATGGTTTTGCTTTTAGAACCACCCAAAAGGCCTCATACCAATAGAGATATCATTTCATCTTTATTAACCCATGATCTTTCTCTAGATCTTCCAATGTGGGACTTTGGTTGCATCCCAACAATCCTCCCCTCAAACGAAGTTCCACTATTATTCTCATGGTCCGAGCCTCCCCTCAAGCCTTATTCGTCCTCCAATCGAGGTTACTCCACTTCACTGCGTTGGAGCGCACGCCTTACATGAATACTGGGAGCATAACCCACCTCGAGAGTTTAATCAAGGATTTTTACCGGAAACCCTCACCTCCTTCGTTTAAGTATCGAGTATTCTACCCACACGGCTCGATCTAGACCATGGTGTGATACCACTTGTTAGGACCAATGGAATCCGGATATCTCCACACTAGTATGATATTGTCCACTTTGGGTTTTAACACTCATGGTTTTGCTTTTGGAACCACCCAAAAGGCCTCATACCAATGGAGATATCATTCTATCTTTATTAACCCATGATCTTTCTCTAGATCTTCCAATGTGGGACTTTGGTTGCATCCCAACAGGTGTGATTTAAGCTAAGGTAGCCTCCAAAAGGAAAGGAGAGGGATTTAGAATTCCTTTGTTCGGTTCCATCTTTTTGCAAGAAGTTTTAAATATTGGCCTTTGTCAAAGTTGAATGGAATCATGTTTCACCAGGAATCATGTTTACTGAATATGTTCATCATTATCATTAAGACGACAAAAGCTATGAAGGAAAATTCAAGTATATAAATTCATTATGAATCATTAGAACTCATGCTTAGGGTATTATTGATTCAACCAGGTAAACGAAAATGGGACCCTTATATTTTTTCAATTACATTCCTCACCGTGGGGCATTCTACGGATAATCTTCAGATTCTCGTGATGCTTTTTTGTGTATAACGGATGGATCGAGGAAGGGGTCAATGTAATTTCGACCATGAAAATCCAAGAACAGGCCGATAATTGTAGCAATTTTGTTAGAAGTTAGAACCCAATATGAAATGAAACAAAATCAGATGAACATATATAAACAATAATGCAGTTTCTTTATTTGAACTGTCCAGTTTTTGAAGCAAAACTTCATTTACAATGTACATTTTCGATCCATTCTTTCTTCAGGAAAGAATAGAATTGTCCCACGACCAATGCACAAGAGCAGTCCTCCGATGATCCCAAAACCAATCTGGTACCCCAAAAAACCAATCCAGTAGACTGGATCAAACCCATGATTTTGGCTTTCATCTTTCAAATCCAACGAGTTCAGAGTATCTTGTTTTTAAAATTTCAACTTCTAAGAAACCTCATTATGCCAGGAGACCACAATATCATTAAGCCCCAACTTCCACTCCTCCCACTGCAAATCCCCAAATTCCACCCAACCATCAAACACTTTCAACTCCACCAACCATAATTCCAGCGACACCTCCCAAATCTCCACTATTAAAACTACCCTTCCCTTGACCAACCCAATCCTCCCACCCTTCCCTCTCTGTATTCTGTACCCTAATTCCTCCCCAATCTTCATCACCTTCTCTTCAATCTCCCCTGCTTCCATCCCACAGGTAAATCTCATCTCTTTCCTATTCGCCTCCGCCTCAAAAATCCCAGATAAATCCAACCCAGAAGACATCGAAATTATGTCAAAAGCATTCACTTTCGACAGGTGTTTGGGTTCTTTTTGTTCAAGAAACTCGGGTCCCAGATTTCGCTCTGCCTCTGAGCCGAGATTTGGCAGTGAAAACGACTTCTTGAACCAAGAAAGATTGGTTAATTCGTCGAGGCTCAGTCTTGTCTTTGGATTTGGGTCCATGAGCTTATAAATTATACTCTTGGCTGTCTTCGAAATCCAGTCTGGAAACTCGAATTCACGACGATGCATGGCACGGTACATGTTTGGTAAATTGCTGTCGTCAAAAGGGAGGCTGCCCACTAGAAAAACATACAAAAGAACTCCACACGACCATGCATCCGCCTTTTCCCCGTTGTATCCTTTACGGTAAACCACTTCGGGTGCGGTGTATGCCGGAGTTCCACAAGCGGTGTAGATCAATCCGTCTCTTTTCTGTTCTGAAAGAGCAGACAGCCCGAAATCCGTGATCTTTAACACCCCTTTGTGATCCAAAAGGAGATTTTGCGGTTTTATGTCGCGGTGGACAACCCCGTTTTCGTGACAGAAGCGAAGGGCGGAGACTAGTTGCTGAAAGTATCTGCGTGCGGTGGACTCGGAGAAGCGGCGGCAGCGGCTGAGCTTGGCGGAGAGCTCACCACCGGGGGCGAGTTCCATGACGAGGTAGATTTTGGATTTGGTAGCCATCACTTCGTGGAGTGTGAGGATGTTCGGATGGTGATGGAGGCGGCGCATGGCGGAGACTTCGCGGAGTATCCGCGGTTCCATTGAGGCATCGACAGTGGCGGCCTTGTCCATGACTTTTATGGCTACTTCAACGGTTTCGTCTTCAAGAGATCGGCCTTTGTACACTTTGGCGAAGCTGCCACGGCCGAGGAGGGAGCCCAGCTGGTATTTTTCAAGGATGATTGAACTACTGCCGCCGCCGGAGCTGGTGGTTCGCCTTATATTGACGGCGGCGGAGGACGGCAGCGGCGATGGATTTTGGGTGGGCATGGGATCGAATTGGAGGAGGGGGATACTGGGAACGGGATGATGGGGCTTGTTGAGTGTTGTGTTAAATAGGTTTTATATAGTAAAGAGTTTTTATAAATACAAACCATAATTATTATTATTGAATGTCGACGTTACAATTGCCACCAAATTGTTACCTATTATTATATTATTATAATAATTATTATTATAAAAAGGAGTAATTTTACACTCACGATGATTGTTGGCATATCAGAAACTAGCAATTTTTTTAAAAAAACTGAAAATGGAATTTTTTTTATTTATTTAACAATAGGGTGGAAATTTCTTCACTAAACTATTATAATTGAGATTAGGATCCAAAATCATATAGGTCTTAGACTAAAAAATTCTGGACATATTACTATTATTATTATTATCATTTATCCTAAAACATCTGTGGATTAATATATAAATATTCTTCATTGCAAAATTAATTTATTTTCAAACATATTGATTTAAAATTGTATACATAGGCAAATAATGGGATGCATAAACAATACTGAAATCTGGTGATATTTTGCTATAAATAATATACAATACGGCAGGATAATTATCATCCAATACAGAGAGTTGTCATATGAGTTGTTAGTGCTTGGACTCTTGTTGGTTAGATAACTAGTGGTAATTAAAATATAATAACTAGTGGTAATTAAAATATAAATGTCATTAAGTGCGCCCAGATTTTTTCAATTATAAAAAAATGTATTGTGATTACCGTTTTGATCTTCTTAAAATATAGTATGCATAATTATGGAAACATTTGCACTTAATTAATTACATCACTTCTCCATGTTTTTTACATACATCATTAACCAGATTAATGAGATGTTAGCTTTCGGTATTAGCTGATCAAGGTTATACGTAACTAATGATCTTTTTCATTTTCACAACGTTTAGCTCGTTAAAAAAACACAAAACCTATTATGAGACCGTTTCGAAAATCAATCAATATCATAAATACAGATCTACGTACCGTCTCATTTTATGCATACTCAAACAAATAATGGACTAAAAATAAAAATGAACCGTTGGTTGGGTGATAATAAACTGGACTTAACTAATTAACATTTGATATCAAGTTGCTTTTAGTGCTTTAAGGTCAGATGTTCGTGGGAAGAAACACAAATGAATTAAATTTTCTTTCTCAAGGGTTTGTTTAATATATTTAGGTGTGAGAATTGCCATATAAATAATCGTGAATACCTTATCAAATTGTAGTGTTCTATAAATGGTTTTTGTTAGTGTGTCTGAGTCTTACAATATATTTCAAGATAGTTGGTCGAAATTGAAGAACATATATTCAAAGCTTAGGAGCAACGTGTCGATGTCCTAGTGGGGATAAGATCGATTTTGTAAATATTTCAATTTCACGTTTGTACATTGTTGAATAAAAGTGACGTGTGTGTCTACTACGTCATACATTTAAATAATATATATGTTATTTCAAGGGTGTCCGTAAAATACATATGTATATATCTCATATTTGAAATATGTACGTAGGAAATTATTTTTAAAATAGCAAGTTGTCACGTGAACTTCCACGTCCGCTAAGAAGATCAATGCTCGCCCTTATTACAATTTCTTAATTAGTTGGTTATCTAGCAATTTTATCAGATCTGTATCTTTCGTCTCGGTGTACACGCTTCCGTTTATATCCCATGCAATAGGCTATGAACACACAACTTCTTGTTTGAAAAATGACCAACACCACCACATAGGCTTCACTCATCTCAACACTCGGTTTTGACACGAGATCCGAGTGTCGTCGGATGAGAATATAAGTCATTTAACTAGCGTTATACTCTTTAAAATGATAGGTGTGTGCGATTGGGATCCGAGAAACTACCTTCACTTTTAAAAAATGTTGTATACATGCATTCCAGTAGTTAAAAGCATGCATAGCAATTCAAATGATCTTATCCCCAAGTATATGTGTAGCAAGTCAAGGTCTATTCACGTTCTTTTTTAACATATATGTGTACTGTAAAAGAAGTAAGCATGTGAATGAATGAGTTGTGAAATTTAACAGGTGTACCAATCAAATGGGTACTTGGACTCGTTAAAATGTGTTGTTTTCGCAGCAATTCAATTTTCAAATGTCCGAAGCTTTTTGTCTTATTGTACACGCTCTGGTATGTCCGATTCCATAGGCTGTGAGTTATACACGTGGATATATGCTGTATCTTGAAGCATCTATCATGCTACCTAATTAAACTATACAATATTATTTTTAAATAAAAAATTGCGAAAGTAAATGAATTCAATATATATACACTTTTAAGCAGCTGCGATGTTATATGATCACCGGGTTACATACTATATAAGTTCGATTTCAGATGATAATCCGTATAATAATAATAATAATAATAATAATAATAATAATAATAATAATAATAATAATAAGAATAAGAATAAGGAAACTTGTTTTTGTACTTCAAAGAAAATGAATTTTATAACAGCTATAACATACATTTTCTCAACTTGAGAGTATTTCGGTCTTAATCAATTGCTAGCTGATATCACAAACCATTAGTAGAGTACGTGTCAATAAATATAAGTGGTGTGTATCACCTAATTTCTATTTGATTAAAACAAGTTTCATATAAGTTTATAAGTAAACTTTTGTCCTGCAGAATGCAATTCGGACATCTTACATTTTGTTTTTTAATACTTTTGGCAAAATGTTAAAAAAAGAATTTATCGAGAGAATTGTTGGTGTGTAATAATTGTTCATGTTAAGAGAGCTATCAGATCATGAAGTTTGACTTATTGTACGGTTTAATATATTAGTCGTATGATTATTATCAACTTTAATTTTTGATAAAACAACAAATACGATATGAAAAACAATTCAAATAATGCAGTATGGTATACAACCCCTGCATTTTGAATAAGAATAATGCTAAATGTATAATAAATATATCGTATATCAATATTTAAAATAATTATATCGTGATATTTTTCTATTATCTCATGAGATTTTGTATAAAATTTATGAAAATTTTATATTAAATTTTTTGTATTATAAAAACGGAAGTACAAATCTTGTTTTATAACATGACTCGAATAAATATATTGATTTCTTTAATTCAATGTGTGATATACCACATCATGCATTTCTTGTGACAAACCATTTGTCTTGGCGTATAAAGATATTTTAATAACGTGATAATTCCTTTTTTTTAATGTACAATGTGTGTGTATGATTAATTTAGATGCAACTAGATATAAATTGTTTTATTATAATTTTCCTTGTCTCAAGGGGAATAAAAGAAAGAGAAGTATGCGATGAAAGTCGTCCGATGATGCCTTTAAAAATAGAGAAAAATATTGATGGATGTGGCCTGCCCAATTGTACCAATAAAAACAGAGTATTAGATTTTTTTTTAAAAAAATATTTATTGGACTGACTTGGGACACATAGGGTATTTTCTGATTAGCTCCGCTAATTTTCGAAAATGTGATTTTTAGTTTAAATTGGAGAATATAAATTTTATTTTGTATTATAGATTGCATTTCATATCAAAATACACTAACTTTATTAACAGGTAGACAAGAATAGCCCAAAAAAGTTAAACTTAAGGTATTTATATGATGAGAGTAGTAGGTATATTAAGCCCGGCAAAGACCCCAAGTATTTTTTTAAATATATATAGTCATATTTTATAAATGTATATTTTTATTGTTTCAAAAAAAATGAATATTTTTATCTTTTTAAACATTTTATAAATACATTTAAAATTAAAAATTATTTTCTTACTTCAAAAATAAAAAATTTGTTGTTTTCGAAATGGTTGCAAATTTGAAAATTTGCTACGTTAAGTTTTAAATCTTAATTTAAAAAATTCAATAATCAATTTTTCTCAAATCTTCTTTTGTTACATCATTTGATTTGTTCTTAGTTGGATTATTAGCATTTTGTACACCCCTCTTGGATCCATTAGGAGATATTTCGTGGAAGCATTCAGCTGTGGAGAGCATCAGATTTTCCCATCACTTTCTCGACCATTTTTTTTTATTGCGAATTATTTTTATTATTACATTACCATCATCAGACTAATCAATTACATATGCTATTTACATCAAATGGCCAATGGTTTGTGTTTTAATCCTATGATGTTGTTGACATTTTTGGCTCGATTCAATTTAACCCTACATCCTATCAATTTGTTATTTAATTATTTGTATTAAACTAGTGCACCGTAACACGTGCTTGTATAATATTTTTTATAATTTATTGATTTATATTCAAATGAAGATCAAAATATAATTATAAAAAATAGTGAGGGACTACACTGTAATTTTGATATATAAATTAAAAAAATAAATTGAAAAATAAAAGAATAATCTCAGTAAGAATTGAACCTATAACCTAAACCCAAAGAAACAATGACTCTATCCGGTGGACTACATATAACTTGCTTTAGAATTTTAACATTTTATTAATATATATAATTATTAAAACAGATCATGACACCAAATTTAGTTACTCTAAGTGTCTCAACCTTAATAAAATAATATAGAAGTATAGATTATGAAGCTTTGATTCGTGGGGGATAAATAATAGATATGAAGTGATTTGGACTTATTTCGTCCAAATTGCTCACACGATTATTAACTACTGCTTTTTATAAGCAAATTAATATGATTGTATTAAAGAAAATATAAGTTGTGTCTTCACATAATTTTACTCTTGAAAATTATAATACACTATATCATCATCAATTTCTAATTTTCACATGCTTTTAGAAAATAATTTAAGACTTGATTTTTAAAGTCCTCAAAATTTCATTTGGTTAATTGAATTTAATTTTACATTTGATGCTTACATAACAGATGATAGTCTCAAACTCGAGCGACCTTTATCCTTATTTTAGGCGGCTGAATTAGCTAAGAATTAACCAGTTTGGATTATACAATATGCTTCCTAATGAATTTCATGATCTTACGTTGAGAAGCAGGGCCTCATAGTACCTATGTATAATCAATGACCACTACAAAAAAACGGTGAGATTACGACGGTTGTAGGAAAAACCGTCGCAATTATAGCGACGGTTTTAGAAATACCGGCGCTACAGTAGCGACAGTTTTTAATAAAACCGTCGCTTACAAAAACAAGCGGCGGTTTATCAGAACCCGTCGCTATTGTAGCGACTGTTTATCATTCCCGTCGCTATTTCAGCGACGGGTTATGTCAAACCGTTGCTATTATTGCGACAGCTTGAACCAACCCGTCGCCTGGTTTTATGACCGTCGCCTTTGGCGACGTTTATATTTAAGCCCGTCGCCATATTAAGCGACGGTTTTTTTACCCGTCGCAATATACGGCGACGGGTATTGTTTACCGTCGCTAGTAGCGACGGGTATAAATCCCGTCGCTACTAGCGATGGCTTGCATAAACCGTCGCCGATCTAGATCGGCGACGGTGTATCAAAACTCGTCGCAATGAGCGACGGTTTAAATTAAAACGGTCGCTAATGGCGACGGTTTATGAAAAAACCGTCGCTATGGTTCTTTATATACCGAGGTTCGCGAACATTTTCTTCATCGATTTTCGCCTTTCTTCTCTGGTATTAGCGAAACTATATAATTTCGTAGATTCGCTCGTCGGTATGTGATCTTCCAACGTTACGTGGATCTGCAAATCTTCGCGCACATCAGGTTTTTAAAGCGTTTTCTTTACAAGATATGAAATTTTAATTTTCACGTAGTAGTTTATTTATGAATTTTAACGTAGTATTTGATTTATGAAATTTAGCGTAATAGATTATTTATTTTGTAAATAATGCATGATTTTTTTCATATTTAAAAACTTGTAGGCTTCAATGGATAACACAGATAGAAGTTGGATGTATCGTAGGTTGGAAAATGGGTTCTTGAGTAGTGAATTTTGTGTTGGTGTTGAGACATTTGTGTCATTTGCACTAAGTCATCCTGAGTGTTTATTGGATGGGAAATTACGATGTCCATGCAACCGTAAGAAGTGTCGAAACAAATGTTTTGAGGAAGCCGAGACTGTAAAGTTTCATTTAGGTAGATATGGTTTCGTACCGAACTATTATTGTTGGCAGTTTCATGGTGATCAGTACGTCCCTCCTATGTTTCCAAACTTCAATATGGAAGCTCCTTCTTCATCTACTTGTTTCGTAAACAGATCAACTCAACAAGAATTCATTGACCCGATTCAATCTGATCAATACTTTTGTAATACTGAACATGGAAACACATACTTCGATGACACAAATCAAAATGAAACGAATGAATTTGCCGAAGAAAATCCCCATACAGACTCTGGCAATGATGATCCTCAAAGTCCAAACAGTCCTGTAAAATCTCTGTACGAAATGATTAAATCTGCTGAGAAAGAAATTTGGGATGGAAATCCACACGGTCATTCTTTGTTGTCTGTGTTAGCTCGATTATTGAAGATGAAACAAGAGCATAACATGTCTGAGCGAAACTATAATGATATGTGTCAATTAATGTCTGAGCTATGTCCTTCCGATAACTCAGTGCCTGAGAGTTTTTATGCGACAAAGAAACTTATTAAAGATCTTGGACTTCCAGTCGAGAAAATAGATGTATGTCAAAATAACTGCATGATATATTGGGGGGAAGACGACTCATTGACAGAGTGTAAGATTTGTCAACATCCTCGGTACAGGCGTAGCAGACGTCGATCTACTAATCGTAAAACACAAACTCCGTACAAAAAGATGTATTACTTTCCAATCACTCAACGTTTGCAACGATTATATGCGTCAACAGCTACAGCCTCACATATGCGTTGGCACAAGGAACATCATTTCGATGGTGAAACAATGACACATCCTTCAGATTCTCCAGCGTGGCGTCATTTCGACGCGATGCATCCATCATTTGCATCTGAGATTCGAAATGTGAGGTTAGGAATGTCAACCGATGGATTTCAACCTTTTGGTCAAAGTGGTCAGCAATATTCATCATGGCCTGTTATTGTCACGCCATACAACTTACCCCCTTGGATGTGCATGAAAGAAGAATACATGTTCTTGACGGTGATTGTACCTGGGCCACATAACCCGAAAGACAAACTCGACGTATTTCTTCAGCCGTTAATTGCAGAACTCCAATCACTGTGGTGTTCTGGTGTGCAGACATACGACATGCATTCGAAACAAAACTTTAATCTAAGAGTTGCTTTGCTCTGGACCATAAGTGATTTTCCAGCCTACGCAATGTTATCCGGGTGGAGCACTGCAGGGAAGCAGGCTTGTCCTCATTGCATGTCTGATTCAAACGCTTTTACCCTACCATGCAGTGGCAAAACAAGTTGGTTTGACAACCACCGAAAATTCTTGCCTGAAGATCACCCATTGCGTCGAAATAGAGTTATGTTTATTCGTGGAAGACGTGTTCTGGACCCAGCGCCAATTGTCAAACAAGGTGATGAGTTACTGAACGAGTTGGAAGAATACGGATTCAGACCTTCGTATGAGGTTGACTCTGAAACGATAAACAAAGAAATTGCTAGTTATGTGCAATGTGGATGGAGAAGAAGAAGTATACTTTGGGAACTTCCTTACTGGAGTACAAACTTGATTCGACACAACTTGGATGTGATGCATGTTGAGAAAAATGTTTTCGACAATGTCTTCAACACTGTTTGTAACATACAAGGACGCACAAAAGATAACGCAAAAACAAGGGCAGATCTCGTCCAAATGAATATAAGACCAGAGTTACATCCCGACGGAGAGACAGGTCAATATCCTAAAGCAGCGTACACTCTTGACAGGAGAGGCCGACAAGTTTTATTCGGTTGGCTTAAGGATGTTAAATTTTGTGATGGTTATGTCTCCAAAATGGCACGTTGTGTGGACATGCAGAAATTGCGAATGTTTGGGATGAAAAGTCATGACTGCCATGTGTTCATGCAACGTTTGATTCCTGTTGCATTCAGAGAGTTGTTACCACGTCATGTTTGGGAAGTATTGACAGAGCTAAGCCTTTTCTTCGCGGACTTAACATCCAGAAACATCAAACAAAGTGATATGATGCGTTTAAATGATGATATTGTCCTCATTTTGTGCAAGTTAGAAAAGATTTTCCCCCNTTTACGAGAGGATGCAGGCAACAGAGGCGGAGAACGCCATGCTGAGAGATCGCATGGTGTCACTAGAAGAGCAGGTCCGAGTCTTAGTTGCAGGCATGTCACAGGGAGCTACTGCGCATACATCAGGCCGCACGCTGCTTGGACCAGGCACTTCTCACAGGGGTCGATCACGTGGCGCATCAGTTGCTTCTTCATCTCGTACCCACAGATTATCACAAAGTTATGTTCCTCCGACGCAGGGGTACGAGGATGGAGATGACGACGATGACGAGACCCAGTCACCTGAGGATAGTTTTTTTTGATTTTTTTTACGACATTTGTACCAAACACTTTCATTAACCTTTGTGGATTAGTAATATGATTACATTTCTCAAATTTTGTTATTTTTTTTTCTATTGTACTGGACACAATATATTTTTATACATATTTAAGGGAAAACACCCTTAAATATGTCTAACCGTCGCTTAATATAGCGACGGTTACATAAAACACCGTCGCTTAATATAGCGACGGCTACGTCAAATTCCGTCGCTAGAGCGACGGTTTTTATGTAACCGTCGCTTAGTATAGCGACGGTATTGTGATAAATAGAAACCGTCGCTGAGAGAAGGGTTAAACTAAACGGTCGTTACATTAGCGACTGTTTAACAAACCGTTGCTAAAATAGGGACGGTGTTTTCGACAAAACCGTCGCTACATTGTAACGGTTATTGAGAAACCGTCGCTGAGAGAAGGCGACGCGACCTCCGGTTACGGATCACTAAACCGTCACTACAACCGTCGCCTAACCTTTTGAGCGACGGTTTTAGCGACGGTTAAAACCGTCGCTATCCGGTTTTTTTTTTTGTAGTGGACTTTTTTCTCTATGCAGCTTGCATAGGTATGCAGATAAAGTAAATATCATGATTGGATAAAATCGTAAAATATTATTAAAATAAAGATTACTTTTACATAATAGTCAATAAAGCTCAAGACACGAGTTGGCTCGTTGGACACCTAATCTAATACGAACGCTCGTCGCTTTATCAAAAACTATAGTCGCTGATCAGTAACTGTTCAAGTCAAATCTTATGAACCGTATATACAACAACTTAAGCGCTAGTGTTTGATTGCTATCTCAAAATGAATAATTATTGCAGATAACTAAATTGGACTTGCCTGCTAAGTGTTTGGATATATCCTCCATCACATGTATAAACCCTAATAGTTAATAACATTCCTTATGTACACCCTGGAAGATAAAGATTCCAGAAAAATCAGACACCCTATGCTTGATTGTTGCTTGTCTTTTACTAAGTTAACTATCCAAAGGAAGTAACAGTGAAAATGTACATTCTAAATGTAAAGACATGCATGCACGAATGATATCTGTCGAACACTAAAGAATATTGGCTCTTGCGCAACGCGAAAGGATATTCCCACTTCATATGCAAAGATTCAAGTCAAAGGATACTCGTTTATTTAGTTTTCTCTTTGGAGAAAATTCCAAGACACCCGTGAGCAAGCACATGCCAGTTTTGGCAGTAATAAGTGCTTGTGGACACGGTTCAATTAGATTCTTATGATCGATATTCAATGGGAGACTTGCAAAATGTTTTCTTCTGTCTGGCCTAATATATATATCTGGGAAATTGCATTTATAATTAATAAATAGAACTTTATTTATAACCAAATTGAGCAAAAAAGAAACCTTTTTTTTACTTGTATATATTTGTGTATTATGTATATATATAACCATTTAAAACAAAAATACATTTAAATTATTTTGATGTATTAAATATGTAGTATTTATTAAAACACACATGAAATCGAAAATTATGAAACAATTAATAAATCAAGTTAGTCAAGGAAAAAAAACTACTTTGTCGTGTTATTTAAGAAATTGATTATTTATCGGAGATTGAGGGGATAGAATAAAGAATTACTAACCAACCATGGCCCGTTGTTAATTTCTTGATATATATGCTAAACCGCAACCAATATATAAGATTAATACTAATTACTTTTCACAGATAAATTACGATTGTTGATCACTTAGGGGAACGATCAATTTTTTTCAACACTTGAATCACTTCCCAGTGATAATTATCGATCGAGTTCTTGAAAACATCATGATATCATACTCATTTGTAACTCTCACATAATTAAATGCATAGATATAATACGGGAAGTGGTTGTTTATTAAAGCAAAACAATTTGGTTTAATAAAAAAAAAAAGGCAATTAAATCATGTGGTGCAATGATATAAATCTAACATTCAAGAAACCAGTCAGAGAAGTAGATTCACATTGCTTACAACTCAGTCTTTCTTTGGTCATTGGAGCAAAAACGATTTGTTTAGCTTTACATCCGTCTTATGTTATCATTTCTATTACATCAACGGGGGCACGCGCAAACACATCGATGAAAAGGCCGGCCTCGTCCAACTGTACTTCGAAAAGGTTCCCCCCATGATCAAGTATCGCAGCTATAACCAACATAAGAATTGTGTTTTTCTTCACGCAAGTATTGGAATCCAATCCAAGTCAGTCTTATATGGGCTTAAGCAAATCAAGATGTCCGATGTGGCCCTGAATGTCACGCCCCGAAACTCGGGATTGACACCGGCGTTGTTTAACAATCACACAATCGAAACAACAAGCCTTTCGTAGCACAGTATAAACCGAACCAGTTTATATATCATAATTTCAACTCAAAGAAAACATTGTCTTTTACAACCAAAAATTTCTAAACAACAGAAATAAATGCGGAAACGTAAAACTGCATATTAATACTAACTTAAACTTAATCTAATTCTTGATATTCACAATCCCCTGAACTGCTCGGATTCTTCATCCTCAACCTGTTCTTCGGACTTATCTGGGAGGGGAGAGTAAGGGGTGAGTGATATGGTCGTCACTCAGTAAGCGGGGGCCGTTCGAGCACAACATAAAAATATTTACACAATTTTCGAAAATAACACATAAACATATCATGCTTTTCATAACGTATCACCATATTCATATCATAACAGCACTGCGATTCTTCCACCTTCTATGGTTTACAGATATCAGTCCCTAAGTTTTAATCCTCTAAGGGGGCGAGGCCATAAAACGGTTCTATCCCACCGTGAAGGGCCATATGTTGGGATTCTCACCTATTTTCAGTGAATCCTCACAGTGCCAACACGTAAACGTACCAAAATTGCACAAAAAAACGTAGAAACAGAACGACGGTGCTCGACCGAAATTTAAAACCAAAACCGAAAAGTTCATATGTATAAAACCGAAATTTTAAGATTTAAAACAGCCCACTTACCGTGTTTGAGAATGCTAAAAAACGTAGGTGCTCGGCTTCGGGAATGGGGTCGCTTCTCGTTCTTGCTCAGACAGCGCTTCGGCTCGATTTCTTGGACGATTTTGTGCAGAGTTTCGGCTAGGGAGTGCTGCTGAAATTTTCAAAAATGGCATCCAAGAATTTCGAATTTGGTGTGGGGAATGACTAGGGATGGTGTGGTATTTATAGGTGAGAGAAAATGAGCTAAATTTAGTACTCAAATCTTGCCAAAACTTGGCCTCAATCTCCCACGGTTGACTCCCAAATTTCATTCCAAGCAAGGTTTATTTAGCTACCAAATTTGTGGGTTAATTCATTAATCTCTTCCCTTGATTGGTTGGCTAGATCCCACGTTTTTTTTTGTGCCAATCTTGATGATTTCCTTCCAACAGACCAAGAATCTAACCATCATAATAATTAGGCATTTAATCTAGGAGAAATTCGAAATTTGCTTGCACTCCTTATGCCTTAATTCCTCTAAACTTGTATGGTATCCCAATCTTGTAAATCCTATTCCCAAATTCAAAAATATGCATGATATGCATAATTTAATGACTTAATACTGTATTTCCAAAGTATTCCCATATATCTCATCAAAATATATGTACCCAAAAATATAGTAATAAAATCCTAAAATTTCCTTACAAATATTAATTAGGTGAGTGAAAAAATCCGGTTCTTTCACTGAAGGAGTAGGCACTCATTGTGAATTTGCGATGCGCGCCTGAATGTTGAATTTGGGCTACTTTAAAAATTAGAACATCAGAATCTGGATTGAGTTAAGCCCAGATCATCCTATATAGAGTTGTCTCGGCCCAAAAGGTCTACATGGAAACAGAAGCCCAAGGGTGAATTTGGATTTCCATAAGATGGTGAAAAGAGGACCACTCGAATTCTAAATTTAAAATAACAAATCTTTTTTTTGTTATTTTGTTTTAGTACTATTTTGTTCATTAGTGTTTTTTTTAAAAAATTATATTAAAAGCACCATTTTATTTTTAGAGACTTCTAAAACCATCGGAAGTCACAATTTTGATTAATTGCTGCATATGCATGTACCCCATGATGACCTTCTACAACCAATTTTAATATCCTCAAATAAATATAAGTTAACTCATATTGTCGAAAACGTGGAAGGAGAGGTTCACTCCAATTCCTACGCTTTTGTAGTGAGCACGGAAAACATTACCCTAAATTGGTGTAGTGGCATCGATCGATCGATGCTCATCTCTAACTGCGTCTTCCGAATGGAGGGAACTACCATTCTGTTGCAAAATATCGAATGATAAAGTACTCAAACTTTCTTTGAAAAATCAGTCAACAATATGAAAAAGAAAACACATCAGATCATAGCATAAAATAAAGCAAACCGAGTCTTGTACGAAGTACAGTGTCTTTAAAACATATTCGTCCACTCCTGTATATATGTACTTCGAGTATCAACTTGGACGTCTATTTCCTAAGATACAATGAAACAACCAGTAGTAACCCAGCACTAGACACTTCTACGACGAACTGAAAAGTACTTGAACTTTATTACGAGGCAAAGTACATGAGCAGCAGCCGAAGCAAAGAAGAGAGTTGAACTAGAAAGGAAAATGTTATGTGTATCTTGAAGGACTTAAGGACGTCTCTATATATAAAACTTTATCACTCGTGCTATTTCTTATTTTCCTAAATGTCTTACTTGTCCAATATTCCATTCAAATGAACAACCCAATAGACTCAAAATACTTTAGGTCCAACACGTTCTCCTCTCCAACAAACCATCGGAAAAAAAGTCGTGCAAAGTACGACGAGCTCATGCATACCATCCGAAACTACAAAGGCCCCTATCATAAAAGCCACTGCTCCGTATTTCAGAAAGAGGATGACAGGGGAAAAGTAGGTGTCGCGCTTTCCAAGGATCTAATGGTTGAGGCAGGTGAGGCCTTAAAAACAAACATCACGAAGTTAGGTCCATCGGTCCTCCTCGTGTCGGAACAAATAAAGTTTCTTGTCTCATTAGTTGCAAGAAAAGTATTCGGGATGAAAGTCAAGCCTTATGTTCCTGACTTCAAACTTGCCGTCGAGCATTTCTGCGTTCATTCCGGTGGAAGATCAGTGCTTGATGCAGTCGAAAGAATCTCGTGTTGAGTGGTTGGCATATGGAGCCATTGAGGATGACACTTTACAGGTTCGATAACACATCTAGTAGTACGTTGTGGCATGAGTTGGCGTATTTGGAAGCGAAAGGACGGATTCGCAAGGGTGATAAGACGTGGCAAATCGCATTTGGGGCTGGATTTAAAGTGTAACAGCGCGATTTGGAGAGCGGTGAGGCTGATTGAATCGGCAAAGGAGAAGAATCCTTGGACTGATGAGATTAATGAGTTCCCTGTTGACTGTTGAAGTGCCAAAAGTGGCAATTACTAATAATAGCTCGTTGAATTAAAAGTCTTTTTTTTCAGTGAAAATTGTGACGGATTTCTATGGTTCAAGACTTCAAGTGTTGTATTAACGTCATTATATATGGTGCGCTGAAGTAATTAAATACACGATCGATTGGTGTTTTTGTTAAAGTAAAAAATACAATATTGTGCATATATATGGTTTATACATTGCATTCTATAAAATAATATATATGTATAATGTATTTTCAAAGGATTTAGAAATTTTTTCCAAGAAACATCATAAACAAACCCAAAAATAGCCACCCACTTAGTTATTCTCCTACATATATAAATAGTCAAAGCTCCACCAAAAATGTGTATTTTCTCAAGAATTATTAAATCTTGCAGTCCTAAATTTAGATAAGGGCATCAAAACAAAGTTTTCCAAGAAAAATACTAACCTATTAGTAAACTTATCAGCATATATCTTCTTCTAACAAGACTTTGGCATTCTCAAAATATTTAAAAATAATTGTTTAGGTCAATGGGGAAAATAAACGGAAAACAGGTACAAAAAGATTTCGTGGCGACGATATTTCTTGTCTACTTCTCCAATTGTTGAACAGAACGATATTCTAATATGTTCGGCAAAAGAAAATGCGTAAGGTGGAAGAATTAATGTTGGTAGGTTAGTTGTCATTATAATCGTGCTTTTAAAATTGTTCACTCATCGTATTATATCCTTGATTGTGGCAATTAGTTATACCCTGGAAAACTCAGCTTTGGTAGCAGTTCTAATTTAAATTAATTTATTTTCAAATTTTTCTTTTTTCCCCCTCTCCAAAGAAAACATTCTATGTTATTAAACAAAATAGAGATATATAGACTAATTACTTGATTTTTCTTGATGATACTACATGTTAATATTAATATTAAAATTACAAATATAGTCGCAATATGATGCACATCCTATATCCCTTAAAATCCAAAAGGGCGAAGATGCTTAATCTAATTAGGCACTGTTTGACTAATAATTGGAAGGGACTTTATTTTTCTCTAGTGGCTTTTATGTATAAATGTTGATTTCTTGCAATGTCGTTTTCACTTGTTTCTACCAACTGAATTATTCTGTTAATTATATATCTAGTTCAATCACTAATCGTCTAAAACCGATCATGGCAGTGGTAATTAACCATCAACATAGTGCTTTTGTGCCAGAACGGCTTATCAAGGACAATGTTATCGTTTGCTTTGAGTGCATGCATTTGATCTGTAGCAACACCAAAAATCTGACCGGTTTTGGGGTTCTCAAGCTATACATGAGCAAAGCTTTTGATAGAGTTGAATGGAAATTCCTTGAGGCAATTATGATTAAAATGGGTTTTGTGGAGGCTTTTGTGAAGCTTATTATGAGACGCATCTCCTCCGTCACCTATTCCATATGTGTTAACAGTTCTATCTATGAGACTCTCACACCACATCGAGGTTTTTGTCAAGGTGACCCGCTTTAACCTTTCTTGTTTGTTATTTGTTCCCAAGGTCTTTCGGTTTTGCTTATTAAGGCTGAAACTGAGAAACGTTTCAAGGGGGTTAAAATTGCCTACACTTTTTCATATATTTGTCACCTGTTTTTCGTTGACGACAGTCTAATATTTTTCAGGGCTTCGGAGCAAGAGTGTAATCAGCTTAAAAGATGTATTCAAACTTATGAATGGGCTTCTGGTCAATTGGTGAACTATAACAAATTAATCAGTTCTTACTTTCAGCCCAAATACTTCGCCAGATAAAATTCAGGTTATTCAGAATATCTTCTCCATTGACGTGTTGAAAGGACACAACCTCTATTTGAGGCTCCCTACTTTCTCTCTTCGGAGTAAGCACATACAATTTTCTGGTATAAGGGAACAAACAATCAAAAAGGTCAATGGATGGGCTTCTAGATTCTTCTCGTCGTGTGGAAAAGAAACCCTTATTAAATCGGTACGAGCTTCAGGCAATTCCGAATTATGTCATGTCTTGTTTCAAGATTCCGACTTCTTTGTGTAATGAATTGGAGCATATTTGCTCTAACTTTTGGTGGATTAACTCTAATATTGGTGGTTTGCACTGGTCACGTTAGAAAAAGCTGTGTAAACCAAAAAAACGGAGACTAGGTTTTCGGAGTCTTAGTGAATTTAACAAAGCTTTCCTTGCGAAACAGCCAAACAGGTATAGAGAATTATTCATGATCCTTCTTCTCTAATGACAAAAATTCTTATAGCGCGTTATTTTAAACATGTTGATAACCCATAATATATTTTGATGTCTATCACGTGGAGTCGTCATCTTCTGCATAAAGGGTTGTATTGAAGAGTGGGTAACAGTCATTAGATCAAGGCTTTGTCAGACAAATGGATTCCAGGGTTAGCTAGTGGTCGTAGCACTTTGCATATCTCGAACCCATCTTTATTGGTGAGAGATTTAATTGTTCCATCAGGGTCTTGCGATGTGAAAATTGTGCGGACTTATTTCCCTTCCTTTGAGGTTGATTACATTCTTGATGTACCATTGGGATTTGGGCCGTCTTAATTCCGAGGATTTGAGGTACTGGAAGTGGGGATCTAGAAGTCCTTACATGGTTAAAATGAGCTACTTTCTTGAAAATTGGATGCTTTGATCCTCCATCTTCATAATCTTCACTTTCTTCTCCTTCTTGGTGGACCTTGATCTGGAACCTGCACATACTGTTAGAGTAGATGTCCTGCAAGCCAACGGTTGGCTAGGGAATTTATGGACTCAAGTGTAATAAACAATCTTTATTTTAATATAATTTAACTTTTCATGGTTTCAGTTTACTTTATCTGTATACCTATGCAATCAGCATAGATAAAGTCCTTGATTATACTCTAATACAAATGAATCGTATTTCGATGTTGAAACTCATTTGTAAACACTGTATAATCTAAATTCGTTCCTAGTCGATTCAGCCGCCTAAAACATAGATAAAGGTCGCTTGAGCTCGAGACTAACATCTGTGATGTTGTGTACCGCGTTTCTTGGTAAGGGCATAGAGATGTCCAAACATACAGATGGGTAGGCATATGATGATTATACCGAACAACCCTCCCTCGGACTTTCCAAGTGGTTATCATTCATCGAGAGGATAAATCCTGATTATGATTGTACACCATTAGTCCTTACGACCCGGGACAACACTGAGGCTCTATATGCTAGAGCTGTGCTTTGACTCGTTTACCTGCTCCAGGAGAGTCATCAGGTGACGAGGTTGGGTACAGTTGCGACACATATAAGAGCCAGTGCATTGTAGTCGGGGATTCACCGCTCACCTACGGGTGTGGATATCCTATGTGATCTGATGAAATAATAGTGCGTGGAATCTCTGGCCAGAGTATGAGATGTACGTTGGAGAAGGAGTTCTCCAATAGTACATGCGATGCCACTATTATATGTGTCACATAGTTATCGAATTGATATGCAACACTCGATGAACCAATGGTTGCAGATTCGATCGGGATATATGAGATGAAGGGACCGTACTGTACGCTAATCATAATCGACTGGTTCTTGCAGGCACTATCAGTGATACCTAGGGGATCATGGGGCGATGCTACTAGACGCTATTACCATAATCCGATGGGTGCAATCAGAAATGAGTTCTGACATTCTTGATCAAGGTGTTGATGAAAAGAATGAGGCTAACTAGGGTAAGCCCGAATAAAGGAAATTGTCCTGAATCACAAAGAGTTGTGAACCCACGGCTAGCTGTATCCCTGAACCATTGAGGATCACACAAGTACTGGATTATTTTGTCCCCGTTGAGATAATAAACTCAAGGAGTTGAATTTATAGAAAACATTGAGATAATAAATTCAATGAGTTGAATTTATAACAAATAAGTTTGATATGATCAATTGATAAGCTTATGAATAAAGTTTATAAAAGCTTATAGAAATTTTGAGAGCATGACTGTTAAGACAGTCAAAGGAGTACACCTGCCTTATTTAGACATTGATGATCTCGAAATTAAAGTGTGCATCATAATAACAAATGAGTTGAAATTGTCACATCGATGATGTTGGATCGTCGATCGGGATTATTATAATATTAATGTAATGGGAGCATGAATCATGGACTTGTAAGAGTATAAGTCCATCATGCTAATTTATTAAAGTTCAAATGGGCTTTAATAATTAATTATATTTTAATTGAGTTAAAATATGGCCCATTAAGTTTTTATAAAATATGGTATTGATTTATGTAATATGAAAATATTCATGATACCATAATTTAAAACTTGCACACAAAGCAAAATAAATTAATGCATGATAATCTTGAAAAGATATATGCATAAAGTCGAGATTGGTCTTGAATATGGAATGAAATTAGAATCTATAATTAACCTAATTAATATGATTGATTTAGTTAAGGATGGATTAGAAATATAATAAGGATATTATTGTTCTTATTTGTACAGGAGGCGTTCGGTGAAAAGGAAAAAGCTTTTGAAAAGGCATGCAAATATTTTTGGAATCATTAAATGACTTAATTAATTTGATTAATTAAGTAAAGTAATGATTAGAAATAATAATAAGGATTTGATCCTTATTTACGTGGATGGCATTCAAAAAGCTTTGGACAAGGAATTGATTTTTAGGCTATTCCAATCTTTCAATTGCTGAGCTCTCGAAAATCATTATTCCTTTTTTTTTTTTTGCAAGAAAGAAAAATTTCGGCTCTTCCACTTTTGAGAGGTGCTGCTCTCGAGTTTTTGTCCTTGTGACAAGAAAAATTCGGCTTGAGTCGATTTTTCGTGTTCTATCTCTACGTAAAATGTCTTCTAATTTTCAAATGCAAATTAGAAGAGGAACTATTAATCCGGTCGTGGACCTGATTCGGAGATCGAAGAATGTTCGTAGGGATTTACAACAAGAGCTACGTCCGCTAATACCGGAGTAGTTGGAGCCAAGTGAAATTATTCACTAAAGGAAGTAATTTCTAACCCCCTATGTTTGTTTAATCGTAAAACCATACGAGCGTTCAAATCAAATATATTTTGATTGTCAAAATAAAATAAAAATTTTAAAACTTACGCTGCGTTTGGACGCATAGAAAACCGAGATCCAACACATACCTCCTAAGATTTGTATTTATTTATGGCGTGCATTTCATGATTTCATTCCTACAGAATCGAATCTCCTGCTTCACCATGTCCCTGTAAAAGAGAGCTATGCTCTTTGTGGATCGTTCATGGCCTTTACAAGCCACTGCTTTTTATATTTTTTCAAATCAAACGGTTATGGAAGAACACTCTGTTTTGGGCCATTTGAAAATTATCGCGAGTTTTCGTTCTTGGATTGTGGGATTTTATTGGCAGCTTTCTTACCAAAACCATTATTTGAGTACTTTGCTATGTATGCTTGGGCTATATGGAAGGAGATTTGTCGCGGAAACGTGATACAAGCTGTGACTTCTACATTGGAGAATCGAGACCCTGATGGCATCATTTTAGTGGAAATTCGTTCTCCCCTCACTTCTGCTAACTTCATTTCAATTTCTCATGCTAATGCTAATCGAGCAGCATACAAGCTGGCTAATTGTATCGCTCATTTTAGACGAATATCTAACCCGATTCAACTCATTAGCTAAAATTTTAAGTGCAAGTGACATGTTTTGGACGGCAATAACGAGGCATGATAACTCGCTCACATCATGGTTTAATTTCGACGAACTAGGCATATGATGATATGTAGTCGTATATAAAAAATACATTAAGTTGATTTAAGGCTATACATACATATATATATATAAATATTATAATGATTTAATATAATGAAATTATTCTCAATAAAATTATATTTATATGTAGAATCAAGTTATTGCCACATTATCAAAACATATATTAAAGGTAATTAATTATTGACACCCCAATACTGTAATTTTGAAATTTTATTAAACTTAAAGTATATTGTTAGCTATATGCTACAAAGGGGAAAAATTATAATTAATTTGCATTTTAGTCAAATCTTATAAAAGTGCGTCATCTCATTGGGAATTAAGGTTCAAGCTAAAAGTCCAAATTGAAGAATTTTAAAAATAAAGGCATAATTTCAAAATTTTAAATATTACTCTCGATCAAGGGCTTTCAAGCAATATCTATTATTTGTCAAAATTGAACAACCTTCGATGAATAATAAACTATATAAAGTCCAGCAACTTTATTGTCATTTCATAATTAAATTCCACGGTAAAAAGAAAAGTGAGCAAGGGTGCATGCATGTGGCTTTAGGTGTCCATTCGTTGAGAAAGCTATGCGATACCAAATTCCATATTTTATAATAACAACGTATCATAAAATTGTGGCTGTTTAATTTTGTGGATTAATTAAGACAAGCTACCTGTTTTATATATCTAACAGGTAGCTTGTCTATATATATATTTAATTTTGTGGATTAAGACAGGCTACCTGTGGCATATTATGTATCAGGAAATNATAATTAATTTTAAAAAATAATTTTTTTCAAAAAGATGATGCAAAACTCCACTATTCTTGGAGGATGTTGCATTCTATTAATGAAATTCCAAGAATAGTGGAGTTTTGCATTGGTCTCACTTCTGTCGGATTAGCCGGTTCCCTGCGTGTGTTGTAATAAAAAAAAAGAGAAATTCCAATTTTTTGGTCTGTTTTAGAACCTTTTTTTTTAGCAAATTTTTATTTTAGGATTTGACCCACTTTTCTTAAAAAAATGAGATTTGGTATCACTTACAAAATATAGACTTGATATTATAGATAATTAATATGAAAGATAAATAATCTTAATTAAATGGTGAACCACAAATCATTTTTTAAAAAATTCTTTACTTTTAAAATGTTGGACAAAATTTATATTTTTTTATTTTTCTAAAAAAATATTCTATATTTATTTAAATATGTTCATTTAGTTTTCGAAAAAATAAAAGAAGATATATATTTTTTTGTCAACTTATTTTTTATTTTATTTTTAATAATAATAATAATA